>NC_136067.1:1189876243-1190176243 GCF_964261635.1 Lissotriton helveticus
CAGCTCACTGAACAAACGTATTCGTTAAATGTCAGACGAAGCAAAGTGGGAAATTAAAATACAGGTTAAAGTAGAAAATGACTTGTAGAAAGGTTATATCATTAATAAAATCAGGACAGGAGCACTATTTCTATTCAACCTCTTATATAACCTAGATGAGGTGCTGTGTAACAATACCCTATTGCGTTGAAACCATCTTACACAACGCACAATGTGGTGGAAAGGGGAGGGGAGTGTGGCAAAGTAATCAGGACAATCCAGAAATGAGCTCCTTCGAACACACAATCGCACAGATACAATTCGTAGCACGAGGAGATAAAGTGATCTCCGGTGACTTGCACTGATCGTTTTGGGTTAAGTAGAAAGGTTGTATTCAGCACCCATACATCAAGGCTACAACACTGATTGTCAATCAATGCTCGATGAATGTGTGTAGAGAAGAAGGAACTGTGTATACTGTAACTTTTCAGATCCTGAACGTGTTAGCAATATGCAAGCTTGTTGAACGTTGCTGTAAGATTATCTTTAAGGTTGCAAGAAATTCATATCAAAGATGTTGAAATATCTAAGTTACGTCGTAACTCGGTAGGCCATGTTTTTCCTTCACCTGGCTCGGGAAACCGTAATGGGGTTGCAGTTCTTTGTCATAAGCGCTTGAACGTTCAACTTATCACTCAGGATGCCGATACAGAAGGTAGATGGGTGGTTGTTTCGTTATTGGTTAACAAAATTCCTTTAACTAATTTTAACCTATATGCTCCCACGGTACCTGATAAATTATTTTGGCCTCAAATCCTTTCCTCCTCCATGCAATACACTGATGATTATTTTATTCTCGGTAGGGAGTGTAATATGATTATGGACCCGTTTCTGGATAGGAAGTCCAATTCTCGTTTTTCTCCATCTCATGTTCATACCCAATTTACACCCACTATATCTCAAAGGTCTCTTGTAGACTCCTGGAGACTTTGCAACCCTACATTACAAGAATATACATATTTCACGCCCATTCATTCTTCCCAATCACAAATTGATTATCTCTTTATTTCCAAAGCTTTGACACAACACATCACTCATTCAGACATTGGCTCTATATTAATTTCCCATCATGCTCCTGTATCCTTATGTCTTGATTTACTCCCTCCTATTAAAGGTACACGAAGGTGGCGATTTAATAATTCCCTCCGTTTGGACACAACTTTTACTTCTGCTTTCCTTGATTTTGCTCCCCGCTTTTTTGCAGATAATGAAACTCCACAATCATCCTCCTTAATTAATCTGGGACACTTTTAAAACTTTGTCTAGAGATTTCATTATTTCCTACGTTGCCAAGAAGCAACGCCTTGCACATCAATCTTTATCTTCTTTAACTTCTCAAATTAAACAACTAGAGCATTCTTATTATTTGACCAAATCTCATTCTGTCCTCACTCAGCTCATTAATGCAAAACTTTCTTTTAATAAATTATCTACTAATTCTGCTAATTTGTTCTTACTTAAATCTAGTGCTAAATTTTACTCTACACAAAATAAAGCTGGTAATGTTCTTGCTAATTATCTTAAGGTTAAAAAAGAGCGAACGAAAATTGATTCGATTGTTTCTTCTTCCAATACTACTCTCCACAAGGATGAGGATATTTTGAATGAATTTACCAACATCTCTACACCCCAGAATCTCCTCCCTTATCCTCTGACATTGATCATTACCTATACTCTATCACCCCCCCACTCCAATGTCTGATGTGGATTTTTCATCCTTAGATAAAGATATTCTTTCCAAAGACATTTTGGATGCCATTCATGTACTCAAAAAAGGTAAAGCTCCTGGTCCAGATGGATTTTCGATTGATTTTTACTCCCATTTCTCTTCTTTTCTTGTTCCTAAGTTTCGCCAATTATTTTCCTTTTTTACATCTTCTCAGAAATCCGAAGGCTCTTTTCAGGAGGCTCTAATTTGTCTTCTTCCCAAAGATAATAAGGACCAAACTATGTTAAAATTATAGGCCTATCTCTTTAATCAATTTAGATTACAACATTTTTGCAAAAATATTAGCTCTACGTCTGGATAAAATTATTACCCAACTCATTGGTAAAGAACAATGTGGTTTCATCAAGGGACGTAATCTTTCGGATAATATTCGCCTATTCTTTAATGTTCTTAGTAAATCTCATACCTATACTCATTCCTTGGCTGCTATCGCATTAGATGCTGAAAAAGCTTTCGATAGAGTTAACGGGCCATTTATGCTTTCTACTTTATCTTGGTTTGGTTTTGGATCTAAATTTATTTCTTATATCTCTTTACTATATTCTTTTCCTAGATCTTTTATTTTTGCTAATGGTCTTGTTGCTTCCTCTTTCCCTCTTTTTAGAGGTGTTCGTCAGGGATGTCCTCTTTCTCTTCTTTTTATCTTAGCATTAGAACCGTTTTTGTCAAAGATTAGATTGATTAATGATATTACTGGTTTTCCATATGGGGAGAACCATCTAAAGCTTTCTGCTTATGCAGATGACATTCTTTTACTTATTTCTCATCCTCAGACCTCTATTCCCGCTTTCTTATCCTAAGTCTCTTCCTATGCAGCGGTCTCCGGTTATAAACTTAATGTTGATAAGTGTGAAATTCTTCCTCTTAATACGTATTGCTTTCATGCTGATTTTTTGGTTTCGTCCTTTCATTGGAGTCCCTCTAAAATAAAGTATTTGGGTCTCTGGTTTACTCCCTCTATTAAAGATACGGTAGCCTTAAATATTACAAATTTGCAAACTACATTATCAGACTCCACGACTAGATGGCACCCTTTATTTTTATCCTGGTGGGGTAGATTAGACTATTAAAATGATGTTGGTTCCGATAATTTAATTTTTTCTTTCTAATCTTCCTGTTAATCTTCCAAAGTCTTGCTATAAGACCATTTATCCTTTCAAAATTTTTGTGGCAAAACAAAAGAGCTAGGATGTCATTTGCCAAACTTAAACGTCCTAAACTTTTAGGTGGAGTTAATTTTCCAGATTTCTCTTCTTACCATACTTCTTTTTTCCATTCCCACTCAGTTTCTTTTCTACTGGATTCTACCTTTGATATTTCCTCTTGTCCGTTATGGGTTGCAGTTGAATCTTCCTTTTTTCAGCCGTTTACCTTTAAAGAATTTATTTCTCTATCGCATATTCCTCAAAAGATGTCTCTTCCTATTCTTAAAAATTCTAGGAAACTCTTTCTTCCTCTTTTCTTCAATGGTCTTGACGACCGAACTCGATTTTTACAATCTCCCAGTTGGTACAATCCTCTTATTAAAATCAAAAATAGAACGTTTTTCTGGAAAGACTGGCACTCTCTTGGTCTCAGTTGGACTCATCAACTTTTTCAAGAAGGTCTTTGCCTTCCTTTCTCGTCTCTCCAATCTCGTTTTTCTCTTCCTCAATCTTTCCTTACTAAATACAACCTATTGCGCACTGCTGTTCAATCTACTTACAATTCTTTATCTGCTTCTTCCTCTCCTACTGCACCTTCTTCTCTTACTATTCCTTTTCTCTTGTCTTCTTCTTCAGCTTCACAAATGTATAAAAAATTACAAGACGTACCTCTTAATAGAGATAAATCTAAAACAGAACAAGATTGGGAATCTGATCTGGAAGAATCTTTCTCAATCCCATTATGGCACAATATATGGAAAAAACTAAGGAAATCTTCTAGAGCAGACAATACTACCCAAACTTTATTTTTTGTCTACAACAGAATGTTAATCACTCCCTCCAAATTACATGCTATAGATCATTCTATTCCTTCTACATGTTGGTCCTGTCCCAATACACATTCAGACCTCAAACATATGCTTTTTACTTGTCCGTTAATTCATATTTTTTGGTCCAAAGTATGGCAACAAATTAATACTATTTTTTCCACTCAATTTCCATTTTCACTTACCCACATTTTTCTGGGCAGTTTATCTGACATATGGTCTTCCCTGAATTCTAATATTTCTATTATCGACCTTCTCTTAGCGGTGGCATTTCAACAAATCACTAAATCTTGTAAGATTGCATCAAACGTCTCTTTTCAAGCTTGGTGGTATGGTGTCTGCTACAATCATAGACTAGACAGAGCATATGTTTATCCTATTAAACTTGCTATCAAACGTGATTTATTATGGTTACCAATTACTACCTTTTTGGGAGTATCTGCTCAATCTCGTCCATTACATACCCCTCCTCATGAAGAAGTACCCAAACCCCCCATGATACAGTTTATATAATATTACTTATTTGTAATAAATAACTGTTTTCTTTTTCTTAGATGACATTTTACATAGAAGTCTTACATGTTTTATGCTTATTATACATTTTATATAAAGATTGTTCTATATTTATTCCCTTCCCCTCTTCTTCCTCGCTTTCTTTCTATCTCTCTTTTTCTTTTTCCTCCCTATATTGCAATGTACTATTTTTTACTTGATTGCTTTTCACTTTGTATTGAAGGTATATTGTAAGTTTCTTTATTGCAATCTTTATTTTCAATAAAGTCTCTTTGAAGCTAAAAGATTATCTTTAAGGACAGGAAGAGGTGTTTTGTTCCATCTATATACCAGCTACACTCTCAATCAATTTAAGCCCTTCATTTATGGATAAGACTGCTAACATTGTCCAAAAGCATGCATTAGAAACAGCATTTGATTCTGATAGTTTAAGCAGTTGTGCGTTATGAGAAGGAATTAAACCAACTCTTCCATAAAGCTGTCATTAGCAGATGTACGTCATGTAAAATCTATGTGAATTGACTCAAATGGGCAGACGTATACAGTCAAAAGATGAGCGACTAGCAGCTGCTGAGATAAACCAAAATCAACTTCCTTCCTGTCGCATGGTGTATCTTCAAAAAGTTATCGCTAACCACCAACCTTCCGTTACGGTTTCAGACACCTGCCTCGAGCCCTTGAATACACAAACAATATAAAAAACTTGAAAATGACATCCCCAGCCGTGTCTGATCCTAGTGTTGCACTACAATGGTTTATTCAGAACTGATGTAGACGGAAGAAGACTCGCTTCCTGCTCACATACATCTCTGCAAAACGTGCTCTACTTGAGGTTAAAAACCACAAAAATAAAGGTTACAAAAAACTACCACGCTAAAGTAGTCTCAATAGTTTATCACAAAGTGGGTGTATCTAGGACACCTTTCACGATACTGCTGAATTGCTAGAGAAACCATAGCAGGTTTGCATTTGACTAATCAGCAGGTCTATGGCAGTTTCTGTTGCCTTCGACATTCTGCCTAATTTACGCTTGCATTCAAAGTTAAGTTAAATTACGGTGAATGTAATGTATAGTCATGCACGTTGTACTGTACATGAATGGTGGGTGTATGGGAATCACAAAATGCTTCTCTTTTGATTTTTTTAGAAGTACATTTTAGTCTGTGTTTAAACGGAAGGATGCACAGAGTAATATATATGTTTAAGTTTAAGGTGGATTGTGTAAACCTTATTAGGTTGGAAGCATTATTTTATCACTGGATTGCCCCTGAAAACCATACCACAAAGCTCTTTTCGAAATAATTTCCCTACCTTTTTAGATTGTTTCGGTGGTCAATACAAGCCAGTGTGAATGAACCCTTCCATTAATTGCCAGAGTGAATACTGCTGATACTTTGAAGGGAACCAAAGAGGAGGATTAATTTATGCTGTGTTTACTTGTAGTAAAGCAAGGAAGTGAGAGATGCAAAAATGAAAACATGGCACGGTGACGAGTTCTGTGTGACAAAGGAGAATATTGGGACGACTTAGAACTATTTGTGAGGTGAGCGTAAACAGAAAATCCTGATATGTGGAGGAGATGGTAAATCATGAACTGGAAGATTAACCACTAGTTGAGAAGCTTCCACATAATCAATTCTTTCATAGGGGTGTTATGCCTGCAGCAAATTCCTTTGGAAGAGTCTCCATGTGAAGATAATCGTCCAAACAAAGATGTACAAGTTTCTCCACAAATAAGAAAGTTTTCTTTTACCTCCAAACTAAGATAAGCATATGCAATAGTAGTTTTAAAATATTTGCCATTCTAAACGTTTTAAAAAATACTGTTGTCACTGTTTCCTCAAAACTAGACTTTACTCATTTTCAACTGTAAAGAGATTAGAGTTCCATTAGTCTGAGTCGAAGAGATTCTCAAAGATAACCAAAAATACAAACATCATGCTATTACCTGCACCACGCCAGTGAGAGAAAACATGATTTACATCATATTACAGCCTACAAAGATACAATTCACTTCTAGTGAATATATTATCTTCAAAGTGTATCTACTGAGTAGGTTAGATTGAAGGTCCAGGTGTACAAAACCATTTTCGAGTCACAATCCCTGTAATTTGTAACATCACAGGTTTCCTGACAGCAAAACGCCTTTTGACATTACACAAAAGCCTTTTTGCAGGTTAGAAAAGTCATTCTGACTCATAAATAGGCTTTTGCCACTCAAGCAGATCACAAATTTGAGGGATCGCAAAAGGAGCACTCTTTCCTATTTGTGATTCTGAAACGGATGTATCAATGGTTTGTGACCTCAATTGCAGTCACAAATCACTGATCAGTTACTGGGCTTCACGTACGGTGGCAAGTGATTCTCAGAGGGGAGACGGCTCCTATGGCACTGCTTCCCCTTTGGGAATCATGTCAGGTGGCCTTGCAGAGAGTAGGAAGTGGTTTCCAAATAAACACGTTTTGTTAAAAGTAGCTCTTGCTCCTTTAACAGGCAAGGCAACTTTGAGGAAAGAAAAAAAAAGACAATGTTTACCCATTTTGGGAAAGGACATGCAGGGCCGAAGTCTACTGTCCCTTGTAGGCCTCCTTCCATGCATCCAAAGACTTTCAAATGGGAGGGGTCGCAAATTTTGACCAGGCTAATTCATTAGGTAGGTCGATTCACGACTGCTTCATATTTACAATTTTCAATGCAACCTATTAGTACACAGTTTGCATAGTAAACTGCATTCCACTCACAAATCAGTAAACCGTGGGAGTAAAGCAAGCCCCTGTGGTGCGGAGGGGGGGGGGGGACCCTTCAGGAGGCTCCTGTTCAGATTAAGGCGGAGGAATATCTTTGAGATATGGGAGACTTCTGCAGGTGGGGGGTGGTGCAGGGGTTCTCATTCTGCATTACGCCACTGGTGTAAATTGCATCTTTCTGGTTTGCAAGTGGGACTAGCAGTGCTTAATTTGTGCTGGTGGTGCTCGGCACAGGCACTTAATTGTCAGCACCGGCTCTAGTGACAGTCCACCACATGGTGGCATTGGTTTTAAACATTTTGAGATGAGCACAATAACTGTTTATGAAGTCAATATACAATGAAAAGAAATAATACCAGCCTCTCATGTATTATTAGAGCTTTGTATGGCCTGAAATAGCATGAATTGTCACAATTTTAGGAGTGCGATGGTTGGGTGGTAGGTTGGTACTGCCATTGGCAGCGCCGGTAGGGTATAGGTGGTGCAGGCTGCAGTGTCTTTTCAAGCAGGCCCCTGGCACTTCATTTTTTTTTAAAACAAATTAAGCACTGGCCGGACTAGTACATTGGGCCCCAAGCCCACACACTCACTAAGTCTAACCCAGTTACTTGGAGATAAGCACTGCTCAACAGTAGTAGAAGATAACTGAAGAATCCGTGGCTGTATAATCAATATCTCGGTGCACTCATAGGCTTTCACAATAAGGTGGCACTAGTTAAACAAAAATATTAGCTTAGTAATGATAGACCTCCTTTCAGGAAGGAGATTAACAAAGATTGCAGAGCTGAATACGTAAGTGTTGGCAAAAAGGGAAAATGGTAAGAAAGGTAAATTCTAGGTACTTTGCACTGCCTTTCAACCACATAGCATTCATTGTGCAAGGTCGCATGTGTGCGGCAGCCAAGTCCGGTAATATTTGAAAGTCGTGAAGATAAAAGTAAATTCCTTGTTCAGCAACCGCACTAGCAAATCTCCTAAACTACAATACACGGCATTCATTAGCAATAAACCTTCCCATTGTTAAGCTCAGGGCCAGCCACATTCATAGGTTCAATAAAAAATTTTGTACACAATAACGATTTCCCATCGGGTAATTTGACAAAAAACACAGACAGGGCAGTGAGAGCAGACGCATTTAACTCAATCTACTGTCAACAAACTTACCAGTGATGGGGACTTCGGCAGCAAGGAGAAAACAAACACATGTTTATGTCCAGACTTCGAGTACGGGAGTTGCTATTTATGCTGATGCGATACAGAGCTTCCAAACCCTTTATATGAATTGGGTGGCCACACTACAACACGGTAAACACTAATCGAAAGACGAATGGGTTGACTCTTACATGCCCACTTTCACATTTATTACATGGCATTAACGTCGCAATTGAATTTATAAAACAGTTGCTGAAATGTAAAACTAAGCCCAAGTTCAATTGCAAACTTAAGCCCAATTGTCTTTAAAAACAATGAATAATAGTTTTTGTTGTTTAACTTGCTTATTAATTGATTTTGAACAGTAAAAACAATAGAGAGGAATCCTAGGTGAAACACCGAGCCAGAAGGGGCCTTTTCTCTGCCATGTCAATGACTGCCAACAACAGCCTTCACAATTGGTAGAGGTGATCTGAATACAGAACATGGCACAAAATGTGCTCCAGTATCTAAAATACATTACTAATAACAATTAAAGTGTCACACGTTACGAAAGAAAGGTTGCTCACTCAAACATATGGTGCAACATTTCCAATTCAAACAAAATTTTAATCTTTCAGAATTCCAAAGTGAGGTAAGCCTTAGAAGTATACAAGTCCCACTTGGAAGTTTGAACATCGTTGGCATTTTCTTTAGGCAATTTACTACCTTCTATGGGAGACCGAGCTTCGGTTTGTGGTAAGTAAGCTTCTTGTTGACTGTACTGGGTATCTCGGTCTTTTACAGACAAAGGTACTGCGAATGAATAATCAAACAGCAACAAATTCGCCTTTGCTAATATTTATATGGAATGCTAAGAAGAATATTAATGACCAAGATTGTTTAAGATGGAAAGTATTAAGAAATTGTACTGACCAAGCCAAAAGGTATTATCAATTACCATAGTGAATTTTCAATGTTGTGCAGCTGTATCAGATACAATATTTAAATTAGGGGAATGAATACAAACAAGGAACAAGGGACGGCCCTTTTCCTAATAAATAAGGTACATGTCTAGAGGCATTTACAGAAGCTCACTAGTCATAGTGGCAACAAGCTGAGCAAGGTGTTAGAACAATAAAAATAATTACACGGAAAAAAAAAAAGACTGTCACCAAATGTTTTTTCTTTTTAAATTTACTGACGTCTTATAAATTCTGAGGATTGAGATATCGCACACCAATTCAGCAAAATTAGATACAATCTGAGGTACACGGGAGAAATTTAGTTTAATGCCTGCTTAAAGTCCAACTATGTGGGCTGGGAATTCTAAATAATTAAACTTACTAGAATTACAGAATGATTTATTTTGAGATCAGTATATACCAATAAAAAGAAATCCTGGACATTTCGTGAACTCGTTCACCTACACAGAGTATCCCATTCACCACTAGGAGCAATAAATGGGATATAATCTTTTTGTGAAGTCGCATGTTCGGACAAACACAAACACACACAGTACACAATGTACGCAGGTTCTGGTGATAAAAGTCTAGATCCTCACCTAGTACAGCAGTCGGCACAAGGGAATCATTTGGCGCTGCAGAAAAACAAAGCTCATGAACAGAAATATTATACACAATATATATATATATATTTTTTTTTCTTATTGTGTACAATGAATCAATTTTGGTGCAGTAAACAATGAGATGCACTTTGACTGCATGGTGTTTGGAGGTCCATTTCTAGCGGAGAGTTTTAAACCAAAATAGCCTGAAAACCTTCTCCCTAAACATGATCCTGTGAGTACTGGATATACACATTCACATTAATCTATGCTGACGTCACAGAAATCATAGCAGAAGCAGATCCTGCCAACAGGCAAAGTGCTAGGCATATGGATGGAGTTTCATAGCAGAAAGAAATTAGGATTCCAAGCTCAAAGACTTTGGCCCATCAAGTTAGAATCGCTACACATTTACTATCAATCCACTGCAATGATGGTTTTCTATAATTTGGCAAGCGCATGTCCATCAACAACAGCTAGGACTTATATTTCATAAATCTCAATATTCCTCCAGATGGTAATAACTTTGGCCAATTAGGAACCAATGAGCAAAAATTAAAAGGTAACCGAATAATGTCTTTCACTTATTTGGAGTCAGAAAAGTTTAAAGACGATTTAAATGATTTGCATAAAAATGATGCCACTGTCAATATTTACCCAGACTGAATACTATACTGTGGTTTCTTTTACTGACATTCCTTTATGTTGAGTTGTGCTCCAGAAATGACATTCCAAGAGAACAATTACAGGCAGTCTTTTTCTGGTGATCCCTTGGGGGTTTCTTGGCCTCGTGGAACTTCATTGCTTGGCTCTTGCAACTAGCAAGACTGGGCAAAGATGGAGAATAATAAAAAAACACACACTGTGCTACACTGTGACTGCAAATCACTTATCTGTGAATTCTTACCAAGCAGCGATTCAAGAACTGCCCCAGAGTGCACGATTTTACTTTCTTCCTAAAGACTAAAGGGCTTTGTTGAATGAGACCACTTTTTCACCAGCAATAGACAATCATTCTAACTCAACCGCAGACCATGTCTGGATGTGCACATACAGAATTACACTGATAGAGCATATGAACTGACATGTACAGAGTAGATATGCACCCATAACACCGCTCTAGATAAAGACCATCTTTAATTATTTGTTTCGGGCAGTCTGATATCCTGATTTCAACTTGGCGTTCATCAGTCTTTAGACTGTAGGCACCTCACACCCTGGTGGCTAACACATTACTTAGCTAGTCCTCTTAAAAGTGCCCAGTCTCCATTCTCACAGAGATATCAGCATCACATAAAACATGCTTACCACATTAACAGCAAGACCCACTGAGCCCCAATACATCAAACGTTACAAACGCCAACCATATCTCTGCTTGGATTTATTAGACACGGGACATTACAGGCCACACCTGAACTAGCCCACTCAGCACCATGGAACCTAAAGGAATAGATTTTTGTCCGCTATCTACCATAGCAGCAGAAACATTCAGCCTTGGGTCTATACTGAACAATATTGCGTCTCCATGTCACAAGACATTCACATGTACATCATGTGTATAATTAGCACTGCCTCTCCACAGCCTTCGGCAGTTAAGTATTCCAACTAAAACATGGCACAGCTTGCAAAAGCAACTACGTATCAACACTTCACCACTACAGGTACAGAAAGGAAACGGTCATGAGCAGACTGATAAGGTCTTAGTAACACAGACTCCAACATAGCAGTGGAATGTCTGCTCAAATTAAGTTAAAAGCGATGTTTAAGTGTAAATTCATGTCCATGTAGCGCTTCTAAATTCAAAGGGACTCATTCCAGTTTCATACATTTCACAATGAACTGTGCTTGAATCATACCCTTTTACACCTACTATGTAATCTGCAAAGTAGATGTTTGTCCCCTCTCGGTTCTCAAAATGAATCACCAAAATTCGAATACCTTATTAGTGAGATGAGTAATAGAGGGAGAATTTTAGCAAAAATGGTGAACCATGAATAAAGTTCCCACGCCCTTTTCTGCCCTTGGCACCTTAATGAACAAGTTACTTACCTTTGCTAACAATATTTCTGGTAGATACTTTATCGAACTAGAGTATCCTCACCTTGCGTCAGACTATAACTCCCTTAGCCAAGAGAGGAGCTCTTGTGGTGTATTTAGTAGTCCGGGTTCAATGAGATATGGTGGTATGGATGAGGAGCGGAGGAGAGTGGATGGTATGTGAAAGAAAAAGTTAAGACTACCTCTTGGTGGGCCGAACTATCAATTTATTCTGGCGCTCGTCAAGGGATTGATTCAAATTGGAAGGGGGTAGAACTTCAACCCTATAAAAGAGGTTCAACATGTTTTCCCTGGCTCATGACCCTACAAAGAGTTTCTAGGCATTCTTCAGAAACATGACTATATAGCGTCAGTCTGCCAAGTATCAGAGCTGAAGTGAATATAGGTGTATATATTGATACAGACAGTGACGCACAGTAGTTGTAAGAGGAGTCCACCGTTGTAGGCACCTGAATGTAATAGTGTAGAGAAATACAATCAGAAAAGGAATTAAATCTCGTATTTCACTCTTGTGCATTTTGTGCATCTTTGGTGTATTTTTATGGAAATGCATATGTGATATCGCACAGCACACACGTGGCACTTGTGTAAACATTCTGATGCATCTTTCCGAGTGTTTTGATGCACAAGTTACTACTTGTGTAATGATATTTCTGTAAGAGACATTAGTTAGTGATAGATTCCTTACATTAGAATGTCCCCAGGCGTCAGGCTGGATCCGGAAAGTTTTTCTGCTTAGCAGTACCTCTGCGCGCCGGTAGGTGGCGTCCTGCGGCTCCGTCACTGGCGTCGTATGCGCCGAGATGACGTTACGGAGAGTACTTAGGCGCCACCCATGTGCGCGGACGTCAGTTCTGTGCACAACTATTCCACGACGAAACGCAGAGCCATGCAAGAAACTGACAATTGGTGCATAAAACTAGGGCCCTAAAGGAGATGACCTTAACCCTAGTAATCAGTTTGCAGAACGGGGAGGATGGGTGGGGCGGTAAGGAATCTATCACTAACTAATGTCTCTTATAGATATATCGTTACACAAGTAGTAACTTGTGCATCTGAAAGAGACACGTTAGGGATAGATCCCTTACCTTAGAATAGATCCCCAGCGATACCAACCCAGGTGGCGGCACTGCTAACAAGATTACACCAAAAAGTCACTGAGCACAGAACGGCCAAAGAAGCTGTCTCTCCGGACCGGACTGTCAAGGCAGTAGTGCTTGGTAAACGTGTGCAGCGAGGCCCACGTAGCTGCCTGACAAATGTCCTACAAGGTAGTCCAAGGCAGTAGTGGCTGCCGTTGCACTAGTCGAATGGGCAGGCAGCCCCACAGGAGGCTCCTTCTTGGCCAGGGAGTAACATGCTTTGATGCACAGAATGATCCACCGGGAGATGGTCCATTTGCGCACAGCTCGACCTTTTTTGGTGCCCACGTAGCCAACAAAAAGCTGATCATCCACCCGGAACTGCTGTGTACGCTGCAGAAAGAATGCTAGCGCACGTTTTGGGTCCAGACGGTGGAGCCTCTCCTCTTCCCTTGAAGGATGCAAAGGCGGAAAGAAAGTGGGCAAAGTGATGGTCTGCCCGATGTGGAAGGGCGTGACAACCTTTAGCAAGAAAGAAGGATGAGTCCTTAAAGCCACCTTGTCCGGATGAACAGAAAGGAAAGGTTTAGAAGAAAGAGCCTGGAGCTCACTCACTCTTCTGGCAGAGGTGATAGCCACCAGGAAAGCCATCTTGAGAGTAAGAAGACATAAGGGACAGCTATGAAGGAACTCAAAGGGAGCGCACATCCGAAAAGTCAAGACAAGAATCAAGTCCCACTGAGGCATTATGAAGGGTACTGGTGGAAACATATGCGTAATGCCTTTAAGAAAATGGTTAACAACTGGGGACTTAAAAAGAGAAGGGTGATCTGGAAGCCGTAGAAAGGCAGAGATGGCCGAAAGATAACCTTTTAAGGTGCCCAGAGCAGAGCCCTGCTGGGCCAAAGAGAGAAGGAACAGAAGAACCTCAGAAAGGGGATCCACAGTCTTAGCTGGGCACCATGCTACAAATCTGTTCAACGAGCAGGCGTATACCGTTTTGGTGGAGGGACGCCTGGCTGCCAGAATGACATAACAGGCTTCTGGAGGAAGATCAAAAGGTGTCAACTGTCGCTGCTTAATCTCCACGCATGGAGGTGGAGGACCGTCCCCTGCTGCTACGACAGAAGATCCCACCGAAGAGGCAGACGGATCTGGGGGAGGTCGATGCTCATACAGAGTAGCTCGGGATACCAAACTCTTCGAGCCCAGTCCGGAGCCACAAGAATGACTTGGGCCCGGTCGCGCCTGATCTTCTTCAGCACTCTGGGAAGAAGTGGTATAGGCGGAAAGGCATACCATAGACCGCAGCTCCACTCGTGACGAAAAGCGTCGCCGAGCGAGTGCCGCCTTGAAAATTCCAACATGCAGAACCAATGACGTGCGTTCTCTTCGGTGGCGAATAGATCTAACCAAGGCTCTCCCCACTGCAGAAAGAGACCTTGCGCCACGTCCGAGTTCAGACGCCATTCGTAATCCACCATGCACCGGCGGCGGAGTTCGTCCGCCCTGGCGTTCAGAGAAGCTGCCAGGTGTTGAACCACCAAGGTAATGCCTTGATGTTCCAGCCATGTCCAGAGGCACAAAGCCTCATGACATAGGGTCCACGACCCCACCCCGCCAAGTTTGCTGCAATACAACATGGCGGTGGTGTTGTCCGTGAACACCTGCACTACACTTTCCTGGACAGAGGGAAGGAATGCCTTCAGTGCAAGCCGGATCGCCTGCAGCTCCAGAAGATTGATATGGAGCCGGGACCTCTGATCTCCGCCTCTCCCATGTGACCTCCCCATCCCAGGAGGGATGCATATGTCACCACTGTGTGCTCGAGTTGGGGAAGGGAGCGGGATCTGCCACTGACTCAATCGCGATTCGTGAGTCACCACTGCAACTGTCGTGCAGCGCCCTCCGAAATCTGGACGTGATCCGACAGGTTGCCCTGATGCTGCGCCCACTGGAACTTCAGGTCCCAACTGGCATGAGTCACCAGCAAAATGCAAGAGGCCATCAGGCCCAGCAGCCGCAGGGTCATCCGGACTGAAACCCGGGATAGAGGCTGAAAGAGCGGAATCATAGCCTGAGTATCTCAGACTCGTTGCTCGGGAGGATAAACCCAAAACATTGTCGAATCCAGAACCGCTCCGATGAAGGGGAGCGTCTGAGAGGGACTCAGGTGCGACTTTGGCACACTGATGGAGAACCCCAGCAAGTGCAGGAGGTCGGCTGTAGTCTGGAGGTGGGTGACGACTGCCTGGGGCGAGCCCGCCTTCAACAGCCAGTCATCTAGGTAGGGGAAGACTGACACCCCTGACCTGCGCAGATGAGCTGCGACCGTCGCCATCACCTTCGTGAACACCCAAGGGGCTCTGGTAAGGCCGAAGGGGAGCACGGCAAACTGAAAATGCTCCTGGCCTACCGTGAACCGCAGGTAGCGCCAGTGGGCCGGCAGGACAGAGATGTGGAAATAGGTGTCCTGCAAATCCAATGCCACCATCCAGTCTCCAGGGTCCAAGGCAGACAGGACCTGAGCCAGAGTTAGCATCTTGAACTTCTCCTTCCGGAGGAAGCGATTTACGTCCTGGAGGTCCAAGATGGGGCGTAGGCCCCCCTTTTCCTTCTTGGGGACCAGGAAGTAGTGGGAACAACCACCACTCCCTACTTCCTGACCGGGAACGCGCTCGATAGGCCCCCTTGGCCAAGAGGGCCGTGACTTCCTGACGGAGAAGAGCCAAATGATCCCCTGACATGCGGTGGTACCAAGGTGGCATGGCCGGAGGGGAGGACAGAGAGGGGAGCGAGTAACCGTGACACATTATCTGCAGAACCCACTTGTCCGAGGTAATGTCGCGCCAGTGGCGGAAGTGGTGACATACTCTGTCTGCCACCCACCGTCGTAGGGTGCTCCCTGAATCTCAGATTAGGAAGGCTTAGAGGTGGAAGCAGAGGGGGTGGAGGTGGACTGACCTGCTCGCTGGTTACCAGACAAACCCCTGCGGAATCCGCAGCCACGCTGGGGCTGGTTCGGCACAAGCTTAGCGGAGGAGCGTGCTTGGGTGCTCTTACCCTGGCCACGAAAGGAACAAAACCCAGACGTGGCAGGGGCCTTCGTGGAAAGACCCAAAGACTTGGCCGTAGCGCGTGAGTCTTTAACCCCTTCGACGCTCATGACGAGCTCAGCTCGTCATGGAGTTTCCATTGATTTCAATGGAAATTACATGGGAGAATATCAGGTACCTTAGCATCCAAGTGGTTAAAGCGCTCCAGGGCATTGTCCGCCTTGTCGCCAAATAGAAGGGAGCCATCAAAGGGCATGTCCATGAGCGAGCTCTGGACATCGAGTGAGAACCCAGTGGAACGCAACCAGGCGTGGCGCCGCAATGCCACCGTCATGGAAATCGCCCTGCCCAATGAATCAGCGGTGTCCAAACAACACCTGATGCCGCATCCTTGCCCTACGCAATCGCTTGGGAAAGGACAGCCTGGACCTACTTAGAGCACTGAGGCAGAACCTCTGCCACCGAATCCTACACTGCGTGGGAGTAACAGCCCAATAAGCAGGCGGTATTCACCGATCTCAACCCCAAACTGGCTGAGAACAACCTCTTGCCATATTGGTCCAGCCTCTTGAGTCCTTATCCGGCGGAGCCGAGGGAAAGGCACTCTGCGATGTCGAGGCCTGAATGATCAGGCTCTCAGGCGTGTTGGGAGTGGTCAAGAAGGATTAGTTACTTACCTGTAATCCTAGTTCTCTTCCAGGGGTATACTCATTAAAGTCATAAGCACTGAATTATCTCCGCCCATGAGCGGGAACCCGGAACACATAACAATATACATATATATGTGTAAATATATCAAAAAGTACATAGTACTAAACTAATTATACACATATAAATGTATAATAACCATAATATGCAGCCTAACATATATACATAGGCTAATAAAGCCAACATTACACACGTTCTGAAGCATGAAAATATGCTATATATAATGCAATAAACAGGCATGAGCCCAAAATGCATTTCATAACCATGAAAAACTTTTATTTTCATCAAAGAACCTGTTGTAAACAGTTATTAGCCTAAAAGGCTGCATATGAAAAATTGTCTGTGTACAGAAAATCAGACTGGCACCCTGCCTTTAAGGCCCCAGAGAATCTGCACACTTTGCCTTTAAGGCCTCTAGGAGAACTCTGTTCCCATCATGCACCACAGGTGACAGGTCAGTTCTTTTTGTACGGTACAGTAAACTATTAGCAGGAATCTGCACATAAAAACTTCACAATACATAGTGAAAAAACTTCAATACCACTGCTCGCCCGGGGAGGCGGGAGGGTGCTTATGACTTTAATGAGTATACCCCTGGAAGAGAACTAGGATTACAGGTAAGTAACTAATCCTTCTCTTCCAGGGGATACTCATTAATAGTCATAAGCACTGAATAGAGTAGCAAGCTCATACCCACTAGAAGCGGGCGAACAGATAAATGCATAGCTGCACCTTTAAAAATACAGTGTTTAACTAGAAACAGCAAACAATTTCTGAGTGATGCTTGTCCCACTTGAGCATCAACCTGCGCATCAGAATCCAAGCAGTAATGTCGTGTAAACGTATGCACTGAACGCCAAGTAGCTGCTTTACATATCTCTGACATAGTCACATTCCTAAGGAGAGCTGTGGTAGCAGCTTTCCCTCTCGTAGAATGAGCCCTAGGTCTACCTGATAAAGACTTGTGGGCTAGCTGGTAAGCCAGTAAGATACATGACACTATCCATCTAGAAATGGATCTCTTGGATGCTGCCAAACCAGTATTCGTAGGACCATAGTTCACAAACAAACGGTCCGTGTGTCTCAAAGACTTCGTTTTATCTAAGTACAATTTCAAAACCCTCTTTAGATCTAATGAATGCAGAGTCCGCTCAGCCGGACTCGAAGGGTTTGGAAAGAAAGTAGGCAATGTTATGGATTGGTTTACATGAAAATCCGACACCACCTTAGGCAGAAAAGCCGGATTAGTCCTGAGCACCACTCTGTTTCCATGAAAAACTGTGTACGGTTCCTTGCAACACAGAGCTTGAATTTCGCTCACTCGACGAGCAGAAGTGATGGCTACCAGGAATGCTACTTTCCAAGATAAGTGTTGCAAAGAAGCTTTATGTATGGGCTCAAACGGTGGACCCGTCAACTTAGTCAACACCACATTAAGCTCCCAAGGTGGAGAAGGAGACCTGACTGGCGGAAACACCTTCCTCAACCCCTCTAGAAAATCCTTCACCACAGGCATCCGAAAAAACGATATCTGTGTTGGCGATTTTCTATAAGCAGTTATTGCAGCAAGATGGACCTTGATAGAACTAAACTGCAAACCAGACTCAGCAAGGTAAAGAAGATAAGGCAAGATCACTCTGACACCAGAGGTAAAAGCGTTTCCACTTAAATCCGTAGGATTGTCTTGTAGAAGGCCGCTTTGCCTCCTTAAGAATGTTCATACACTCCGGATTCAGCTGTAAATGTCCGTACTGGATGACTTCAGGAGCCATGCTGCCAAGCGCAGGGAGGGCAGATTGGGGTGAAACACTCGCCCCTCCTGCTTGGACAGAAGATCCGGGCGACAAGGCAATCTCCTGTGTGGCCTGATGGACAGCTGGAGGAGATCTGGGAACCACCACTGGCGTGGCCACTCCGGGCAAATCAGTATCATTCTGGAGTTGGTCTTGTACATCCGGTTGATCACTGCCGGTATCAACGGTGTCGGTGGAAAGGCGTACAGCAAATTTTGACACCAGTCTATCAAAAGGGCATTCCCTTGAGACCCTTTCTGGGAAAAACTGGACGCGAAGACGGGGCATTTTGTGTTTGCCGCGTCTGCGAACAGATCGATGTCTGGTGTTCCCCAAGCCTGGAAAATGCTGTGCGCGACGTCTTCGTTGAGAACCCAGTTGTGCGCTTCGACGAAGTCTCTGCTGAGGCCGTCCGCCTCTGAGTTGAGACTCCCTGGTAGGTGAACTGCTGTTATGGACAGGCCCCGTGCAAGTAACCAATGCCAGATGGTCTGGGCTTCTATGGACAGAGTCCTGGATCTGGTACCCCCCTGCTTGTTTAGATAATACATTGTTGTTGTATTGTCTGTTTGCACCAGAAGGGACCGAGTCTGTAGAGATGGAGCCAGAGACTTGAGAGCAAGATGGACTGCTCTGAGTTCGAGTAGATTGATGTGATATCCTTTCTCGAAGTCTGACCATAGCCCTTGTACCTGAAGAGGGCCCATATGAGCCCCCCAACCTAGGAGAGAAGCATCCGTGATTAGTGTCTGCGTTGGTGGGTCCTGATGAAAAGGAACTCCCTTCATCAAGTGTGCCTTCTTCATCCACCACCGAATGGAATCTCTTGCCGACTGTTGGAGATGAATTCGATCCTCCCAGCATCCCGTCCTCTGTTTCCACTGATCTTCCAGACACTGTTGCAGAGGACGCATCTGCAAACGTGCGTTTGGCACGATGAATATGCACGATGCCATGGACCCCAGGAGAGAGGATACTTGCCGAACTGTCGGACGTGCTTACTGGAGAAGCACGCACTTCGCCTTGATAGATGACCATCTCTCCTCCGAAGGACACACGTTTTCTTTTTCTGTGTCCAGTTGTGCACCCAGGTAGTGGATCTTCTGGGTGGGATTCATTATGGACTTCTTGTAGTTGACTTGCAGACCCAACTTGCACATGAGCTGGAGGCATATCGATAGATGTTCTTCTAGTAGCGATGGGGATGAACTCTTCAGAAGCCAGTCGTCTAAGTACAGATATATGAAAATCCGTCTCTTTCGAAGACAAGCTGCCACTACCGCCATACATTTTGAAAATGTTCTGGGAGCTGATCTCAGGCCAAAAGGGAGTACTGAGTACTGGTAATGATGAGCCCCTACTTGGAACCTGAGGAACTTGCGATGCTTTCTGGATACCGGAATATGAAAGTACGCATCTTTCAGATCGATGGAGCACATCCAATCCCCTTGGTGTAATAGAGGGAAAATCTGATGAAGAGCCAGCATTCGAAATTTCTCCTTCCGAATGAATTTGTTCAATCTTCTCAGATCCAGAATGGGTCTGAACTCCGTAGCTGGACCTTTTTTCTTTACGAGAAAAAATCGAGAGTACAGGCCTTGACCTCTCTGTTGAGATGGTACTGGTTCTATGGCGTTCTTCTTCAGAAGGACGTTCGCTTCCTGTTGCAAGCACCTTATATTCCACTGAACCATCTTTAGGGGGCGAATGAAAGGAGGAGGCTTCTTGAATCTCAAAAGGTACCCGCTCTGAATGATACTCAGCACCCATCTGTCCTTTGTGATTTGCTTCCACTCGTCCAGATACCACACAATACTTCCTCCAACCGGAGTGGCACACGGTTGTGGAGGAAGCATCTGTTCATTGCTTTTGAGGCTCCTTGGTAGCAGAGGATTGCTGCCTGTTTCCATTGCCTCTGCCTCGTCCAGGTCGTCGCTGTTGAAATTGCGACCTCTGCTGATTCTGGCCTTGATTTTGCGAGGACCAATTCGACTGTTGGCCCCTCTGCTGAAAAGATCTTTTGTCAAAGGGACGAAAATTACCCCGACGTCTAAATTCTTTTTTCTTTTCAAGACCGACGGCCTTCAGGGTGTCCAACTCCACTTTCATTTTGGACATTTCGTCGTCAGCGTGAGAACCAAACAGAGTCGAACCATTAAAAGGTAAATTTACCATCTTTCTCTGCGCCTCTGGCTTTAGTCCCGTAAGGCGAAGCCAAGCCGTACGTCTAGCACAAACACCATGTGCATAGCCATGAGCTGACAGATCCGCCGCATCAGCAGCCGCACTAATACTCTGGTTAGCCACCAATCCTCTTTCTTCCACTATTTCCAGGAAGTCTTTCTGATCCTCCTTAGGGAGTTTATCTGCAAAACGAGCCACTGAGTCCCAGAGCAGACGATCATAGCGGCCCAATAATGCTGACGCACTGGCCACTCTCATAACCGAACCTGAAGTGTTGCACATTCTTCTCCCCAAGGAATCCATACTCTTACTATCCTTTTCAGGTGGAGCAGAAGAGGTAGATGCCGCAGAATGTGCTTTTTGACAACGACGCTCGCTGGAGTCGAGTTTTCTTAGTTCTACCTTCTGGAGACGCTGATCTTCGACGTTTAGGATGAGAAGATGGCTTAGTAGATGAGAATAAGCCCTTGGAACTCTTCTCACCACGGTTTTCTCTCTCCAGGAGGCCCAGCAACCTCATTTTCTCCCTTTCTCTTAAAGTTCTACTAGAAAGGTTGAGGCAGTGATAACAATCTTCCACCTTATAAGAAGCTGGAAGACACACCACACAAACAGAGTGTGGATCCGTTTTTGACATCTTCTTCCCACAGGAAGGACATTTGTAAAATAAAGGTGGCATTCTGACTAAAAAATACCAACAGTTAGTCAGAAAAAGATAGAAAACACCACCAAAATAATCTTTTGTCAAAAAAAGGTAAGAAAAAACCAACTTCTGACAGAAAATACTACAAATAAGCAGAGCTTAAGTTCCAGGTTCCTCACAGAACAAGCCGGAAAAAAGAACTGACCTAACTGTCACCTGTGGTGCATGATGGGAACAGAGTTCTCCTAGAGGCCTTAAAGGCAAAGTGTGCAGATTCTCTGGGGCCTTAAAGGCAGGGTGCCAGTCTGATTTTCTGTACACAGACAATTTTTCATATGCAGCCTTTTAGGCTAATAACTGTTTACAACAGGTTCTTTGATGAAAATAAAAGTTTTTCATGGTTATGAAATGCATTTTGGGCTCATGCCTGATTATTGCATTATATATAGCATATTTTCATGCTTCAGAACGTGTGTAATGTTGGCTTTATTAGCCTATGTATATATGTTAGGCTGCATATTATGGTTATTATACATTTATATGTGTATAATTAGTTTAGTACTATGTACTTTTTGATATATTTACACATATATATGTATCTTGTTATGTGTTCCGGGTTCCCGCTCATGGGCGGAGATAATTCAGTGCTTATGACTATTAATGAGTATCCCCTGGAAGAGAAGGCGGGATTACCAGGCGCCGGACGATGACGGCTAGCGACGTGCCTATTCACCTGTGCCCCTGAGGCCGGCTGCAACCAAGTACCCAAGAGGACTTCGATAAGAGCCTCATTGAAAGGAAGCAGCGGCTCCGACGACGTAGACGCCGTCTGGAGCACCTCCGTAAGGAGGTTGGTCTTAAAGGCCACCATAGGGAGGTCGAGATGGAGAGCCTCCGCGGCGAACCGCAGCACTATAGTATAGGAAGCGCCTTCCGCCATAGTAGGCGGAGGCGAGACAAACCCCGGGTCAGAAGACACCAAGTTCACCCGCATCTTGAAGATCATCCACCCAATCCTGCTCGGAGTCACACTGCAGTGCAAGGGGGTCCTCGGAGCCGACCCAGTCTTCGTCTGGCTCCGGGGTAGAAGGAGTCGGCCACAGCGGCAGGCCCGGAGCTGGAGAGGGGGACAGCGGCGCCGGCGGTAGCGCCGCCAGTCGGGGCCGCATCCCAACGTGAATCCCAGGCTGGAACAAAATAGTCCGGGAACTGGGGCAGGGGCGGGATGAGCGGCACCCAGTGCGACGCCTGTGGCGGCGCTGGGGCCGGAGCCAAGGGTGGCGCCGGGGCCGGAGCCAGCGGTGCTGCACCTTGTGCAACAGGGCCGGGGCCGAGAGCAGTGGATCCTGTGGCTCCGGGGCTGGCGCCAGAGGCAGTGCCGCCGGGCCAACAGGATCTGGACACGGGACCGCGGGGCCCACAGGCACGCCGGCGGGAGCCCGAGGCCTAAACAGGCGGTCCATGGCAGCAAGAAACTCTTGCACCTGTTTGGGAGTCGCCAACGCACCCAGGTATAGCGGGTAGGCCGCGGGACACTCAGGCTCAGTAAGAGCCGCAGGGGCGGAGCCCCTGTACCCGACGTCCACCTACGGGGAGCGATGGGGGGACGTCGGAGAGCGAACACGCTTCTTCGACTTCTTTTTATGGCGTCGCTTACCGGAATCAGATGGCGAAGACTTAGAGTCCGAGGAGCGACGGCTCCGGTCCCGCGAGCGGTCCCGCAAACGGCCCCGAGACCCGGAGCAGCGGTGAGTGGAGTGCCGGACCACCAGCAACTTTCTTCGCCGCTCCCGTAAAGCCTTCGGGGCCATGGCACGGCAGTCCCGACAATCCCGGGAGTCATGGTCATGCTCCAGGCAGTAGAGGCAGACTTCACGGGGGTCCGCCACCGACATATTACGGTAGCACAACCCGCACGACTTAAAGCCGGGCATCCCTACATGCACCAGGAGACAAGAAAAGGAGACAAAAAGTCTCAAAGTGGTCAAAAATTGACCGAGGTACGTGCTTAATCCGGATCTGCGCTTTCGGTGCGGAAAAAGAAAAAACTGACATATGCGTGCATGCCTCCTGTGGGACTGCGTGCCCATTCGAACAGGGCAAGGGCAGCCACTACTGCCTTGGGACGTGGCATTCCCTTGCAGGACATTTGTCAGGCAGTTACGTGGGCCTCGCTGCACATGTTTACCAAGCACTACTGCCTTGACAGTCAGGTCCGGAGAGACTGCTTCTTTGGCCGTTCTGTGCTCCGTGACTTTTTGGTGTAATCTTGTTTGCAGACCCGCCACCGGGGTTGGTATTGTTGGGGTATCTATTGTAAGGTAAGGAATCTATCACTAACCTGTCTCTTTCAGATGCACAAATTACTACTTGTGTAACGATATATCTGTAAGAGACATTAGTTAGTTACAGATTCCTTATAGCCCCACCCATCTTCCCCGTTCTGCCAACTGATTACTAGGGTTAAGGTCATCCCCTTTAGGGCCCTCGTTTTATACGCCAATTGTCAGTTTCTTGCATGGCTCTGCGTCTCGGCGCGGAATGGTTGTGTACAGAACTAACATCAGCGCGCATTGGTGGCAGGTAAGTACTCTCTATGACGTCATGTCGGTGACATTGACTGACGCGGAGCCACAGGACGCCACCTACTGGCGCGCAGAGGTACTGCTAAGCAGAAAAACTTTCCGGATCCAGCCCGACGCCTGGGGATATTCTAAGGTAAGGAATCTATCACCAACGTGTCTCTTTCAGAAACAACCTTTCTTATCCACAGGACTCAGTTATCAGACCTCAATTTAAGCCAATAAACAGGGCTACGTTAAAAAAAAGTAAGAGACAAATAATGAAAGTTTTGCAACAAAATAAACACATTGGTATCCATTGGTACTTAGGCTTTCCTACAGAATAGGCATGAATCACTCAGCAAGATGTAACCTATGCAGGGGGAGCAGTGAGATAATTGGTGCTCTAAATTTTTAAATACCTAGGCCAGATCCATGTTCGATGTCAGTTCAGCATAGTAAAAAATCTGCTAAACAATATATAATTCTGAAAAAAGAATACATGTACATGCAGGATTGTCGAGAGGCGGTGTAAGCACCCACCTGCTGCGGTTCTGTGTCGCTCCCTACATGGTGTATCAGGTGAAGAAGCAACACTTCCTGTAGCAGGAAGTCAATTAAAGTCCTCTGGACCACTGCATCTTATAAAGGAGGCCATAGTCTTGTGAGAGAGGATATGGCGGCACCATAGGCTTATTGGGAAATGTGGTCCCAAGTCTGTTGGAAGTTACGGGCTAACCATGGGGCCTGTATATATTTATAGATATCACAACTAGTGGTATAAAATGTAAACCTTTAAGTGAACTCTATACAATTTACAGACCTCAAATTTTGCATTTCACTGAATAGAAGTTATCAGAGAAAAGAGTAGATAAACACTAAAAGAGCTCATAGATTGCAACTGGGGAAAAAACGGATGTGGGAAAAGGCTAAAAAGGAAACAGCTTATCTTTTTGTGCAATGCAAGATTCTCATTCATGACTAACATAAAAGGCTAAGGCTTCTCTGAAAAATGTGGAACTGCGTGAACCATGACAGGCTGGTCAACGGACTGTCATAGTTAAGGGAGCAGATATTACTTCTTAACCTAAAAAAACAATTTTGTTCCTTCTGAAATGGAACATTTCCAAATCACAAGTCGATGAAATATATTGTGGTTTGTCAATAACTGTCCATTGCAGGCCATTATCCAGAACGGGCACTCTGCATGCCAAAGGAATGATAGAAGCCTTGGCTCTGCTGGAATGAGCCCACAAATGTTCCACTGGTTGTTTCTAGGCCAATGTGCAGCAGGTTTTAATGCAGAGCAAAATCCAATGAGAAATTGTCCTCTTTTGTAATGCCTCGCCTTTTTTCGTCCCAGTCCAGTGAAGAGCTGATGAACAAGTTACTTACCTTCGGTAACGATATATCTGTAAGAAACAGTAGTTAGTATTAGATTCCTTACCTTAGAATATCCCCAGGCGTCAGTCTGGATCCGGAAAGTTTTGCGTAGCAGTACCCCTGCGCGTCGGTAGGCGTTGTCTGCAGGCATCCCCTGCGGCTCCGCGTCCGTCGTCGGCGTCGTGATGACGTCGCTGGAGTATATAGACGCCGCCTCCGCGCGCTGACGTCAGTTCTTTGTACATAGCTTTTCCGCGCCAGAACACGCAGAGCCATGTGAGAACCAACACTGGTGCCATTTGAAACTAGGGCCCTGAAAGGGATGTCCTTAACCCTAGGTATCAGTTCGCAGAACGGGGAGGATGGGCGGGGCGGTAAGGAATCTAATACTAACTACTGTTTCTTACAGATATATCGTTACCGAAGGTAAGTAACTTGTTCATCTGAAAGAAACAGGTTAGTATTAGATTCCTTACCTTAGAATAGATACCCCAGCAATACCAACCCCGGTGGTGGGTCTGCGAACCAATACAAACCTACACCAGAAAGTCCTGGAGAACCGAACGGCCAAAGAAGCCATCCCTCCGGACTTGACTGTCCAGGCAGTAGTGCCTCGCAAAGGTGTGCAGCGAGGCCCACGTAGCCGCCTGGCAAATGTCCTGCAAAGGGACTCCCCGGCCCAGGGCAGTAGTAGCCGCCGTGGCCCGAGTGGAATGGGCCCTCAGCCCAACAGGAGGCTCCTTCCGAGCCAAAGAGTAGCACGCTTTGATGCACAGAACGACCCACTGAGAGATGGTCCGTTTATGTACCGCCCGTCCCTTCTGCGCACCCACGTAGCCAACAAACAGTTGGTCATCCACCCGGAACTGGCGTGTGCGATCCATATAAAATGAAAGCGCACGTTTTGGGTCCAGACGATGGAGCCGCTCTTCATCCTTTGAAGGATGCGGAGGCGGGAAGAAGGAGGGTAAGGTGATGGACTGCCCGATGTGAAAAGCAGATACTACTTTGGGCAGGAAAGAAAGTCTAGTTCTCAGAACCACCTTGTCTGGATGAATGGACATGAAAGGAGGTTTGACAGAAAGAGCCTGGAGCTCACTCACTCTCCTGGCAGAGGTGATGGCAACCAGGAAGGCCGTCTTTAAAGTCAGGAGACGGAGAGGACAGGAATGAAGTGGCTCAAAGGGAGCGCACATCAAGAATGTCAGAACCAGGTTCAAGTCCCACTGAGGCATCACGAACGGAACAGGTGGATACATGTGCGTGATGCCCTTCAAGAATCTCGTTACAATAGGGGACTTGAACAAAGAAGGTTGATCAGGCAGCCTTAGAAAGGCCGAAAGGGCAGAAAGGTAGCCCTTGATAGTGCCCAGAGCAGAGCCCTGCTGGGCAAGAGAGAGAAGAAAGAGGAGAACCTCGGAAAGAGGGGCAGAGAGAGGGTCCACAGCCTTTGCTGTGCACCATGCCACAAATCTGTTCCACCGGCAGGCGTATACTGACTTTGTGGAGGGACGCCTGGCTGCCAGAATCACATCACAAACCTCAGGAGGCAAGTCAAATGGCCTCAACTGTCGCCGCTCAATCTCCACGCATGGAGGTGGAGACTGGACAGGTTCGGGTGGAGGACCGTCCCCTGCTGCTGCGACAGAAGGTCCTCCCGAAGGGGCAGGCGGATCGAGGGACCGACTGACATGCTGAGTAGCTCGGGATACCAGTACCTTCGAGCCCAGTCCGGAGCCACAAGGATAACTTGGGCCCGGTCGCGACTGATCTTCTTCAGCACTCTGGGCAGAAGTGGTATAGGCGGAAAGGCATACAACAGACCGCAGCTCCACTCGCGCCGAAAGGCGTCGCCGAGCGAGTGCCGTCTTGGAAACTCCAACGCGCAGAACTGATGACATTGCGCGTTCTCTTCTGTGGCGAATAGATCTAACCAAGGGTCTCCCCATTGCAGAAAGAGGCCTTTCGCCACGTCCGAGTTCAGACGCCATTCGTGATCCACCGAGCACCGACGGCTGAGTTCGTCCGCCCTGGCGTTCAGAGAACCTGCCAGGTGTTGAACCGTCAGAGTCACGCCCTGACGTTCCAGCCATTGCCAGAGACGCAGAGCTTCCTGGCAAAGGGTCCACGACCCCACTCCGCCCTGCTTGTTGCAGTACCACATGGCGGTGGTGTTGTCCGTGAACACCTGCACTACACTCCCGTTGACAAAGGGGAGGAATGCCTTCAGTGCTAGGCGAATCGCCCGCAGCTCCAACATGTTGATGTGGAGCCGGGATTCCGCCGGAGACCAGATACCTCTGATCTCCGCCTCTCCCAAGTGGCCTCCCCAGCCCTGGAGGGACGCGTCCGTCACAACCACGTGCTCTGGTTGGGGAAGGGAGAGGCATCTGCCTCTGACCCAATCGCGGTCCGTAAGCCACCACTGCAACTGGCTCGCAGTGCCCTCCGAGATCAGGACATGGTCGGATAGGTTGCCTTGATGCTGGGCCCACTGAAACTTCAGGTCCCACTGCAGAGCCCGCATCCGCCACCGGGCGTGATGCACCAGAAGGATGCAGGAAGCCATCAGCCCCAGCAGCCGCAGCGTCAACCTGACCGAAACCCAGGATAACGGCTGAAAGATGGGAATCAAAGCCTGGATATCCCGGATCCGCCGTTCCGGAGGATAAACCCGAAACTGCGCCGAGTCGAGAACCGCTCCGATGAAAAGGAGCTTTTGAGAGGGACACAGGTGTGATTTCGGCACATTGATGGAAAACCCCAGCTCGTGCAGGAGGTCTGCCGTCATCTGAAGGTGGTGGACGACTGTCTGGGGCGAGCCCGACTTCAACAACCAGTCGTCGAGGTAGGGGAAGACTGAAACCCCTAACCGGCGCAGATGAGCTGCGACCACCGCCATCACTTTCGTGAACACCCGTGGGGCGCTGGTAAGGCCGAATGGGAGCACGATAAACTGAAAGTGCTCGTGGCCTACCGTGAACCGCAGGTAACGCCGGTGGGCCGGCAGGACGGGGATGTGAAAATACGCATCCTGCAAGTCCAACGCCACCATCCAGTCTTGTGGGTCTAGAGCAGCCAAGACCTGAGCCAAAGTCAACATCTTTAACTTCTCCTTCCGGAGGAAGCCGTTGACGTTCCGTAGATCCAAGATAGGACGGAGGCCCCCCTTGTCCTTCTTGGGTACCAGAAAGTAGTGGGAATAGCAACCACGCCCTACTTCTGGCCCAGGAACGCGCTCGATGGCCCCCTTGGCCAAGAGGGCCGTAACTTCCTCCTGCAGAAGTGTCAAGTGGTCCCCCGACACACGGTGGTTCTGCGGTGGCATAGCTGGAGGATAGGTCTCGAAGGGGAGGGAGTAGCCCCTTCGGACGAGCTGCAGCACCCACCTGTCCGATGTGATAGAGCGCCAGCGGGAGTGGTGATGGCGAACCCTGCCACCCACTGGCGTCACATGGGCCTGAAAGCACGGACTAGGAGGATTTGGAGGCTGATGCTGCGGGGGGAGGTGTGGTCTGACCTCGCCGTTGTCCCCGACCGCCTCCACGGCGGAATCCACGGCCGCCACCGCGTTGAGAAGTGTTCTGCGGTGCGTGGCTGGCAGCACGTGTGGGACCGCCCCTTCCGTGGCCACGAAAGGAGCGAAACGAACCCGTTTGCTGGCGCTGGGTCGAGAGACCCAAGGACTTGGCCGTGACCCTGGAGTCCTTGAAGCGCTCCAGCGCGTGGTCCGCCTTGTCGCCAAACAGGCGACTGCCATCGAACGGCATGTCCATCAAAGTATTTTGGACATCTGCCGAAAAGTTGGCGGATCTCAGCCAGGCGTGGCGACGAATCGCCACCGTCGTGGACATCGCTCTGCCCAGCGAGTCGGTCGTATCAAGACCACACCTGATGGAGTATCTTGCTGCATCTCGGCCTTCAATCATAGCCTTGCCGAGCTTTGCCCGTACCTCCTGCGGGCATTCTGGCAGCAACTCCGCGACCGTATCCCACAGAGAGTGGGTGTAGCGGCCCAAGAGGCATGCGGTGTTGCAAGACCGCAGTCCCAGACTGAGGGACGAGAAGACCTTCTTTCCATATTGGTCGTACCTCTTGGATTCCCGGTCGGGCGGAGCCGACGGGAAAGCGGTCTGGGAGGTCGAGGCCTGGATCACCAGACTCTCAGGGGTGGGATGGGTGGACAGGAACTTGGGGTCGTCCGGACACGGACGGTGGCGTCTGGCCACGTTCCTATCAACAGGCGAACCTGAAGCGGGCCTGGACCACGTGCCCAAAAGAACATCTGTCAAGGCTTCGTTGAACGGCAGCAGAGGCTCCTGTGGGCATGACTGCGGTTTGAAGACCTCAGTGAGGATGTTAGGCCTCACGACCGCGATGGGGAGCTCAAGGTGTAAGGCCTTGGCAGCCCTCATCAACACCACTGAATAAGCAGCCCCAGCCTCCGAAGCCACAGTAGGAGGCGAGACAAAACCAGGGTTAGGAGAGTCGTCCAGACCACTGGCGTCACCCAAATCACCTGTCCCGTCCACATTGTACCGACACTCACGTGACAGAGGGTCCTCAGACCCCTCCCAAACCTCTCTGTATTCTACATCTTCCCCATATTCGGAGTCAACAATGTAGACCGGCTCCTCGGGGTCCACAGGCCCCATCGGCGTCGGACTCGGCGTCGGGCGACGCCGGTCCGACTCCGCGTCCGGAGTCGGAGAGGTCATGGGGACAGCGCCGCCCGGAGCCGGCCCTGGAGCACCGGCGCCGCGCGGGGGCGGCGTCGGGGGCAACCCCGATGGAACCGGCGCCGGAGAGGCCGGTAGACCAGCCGGCGTCGACCCTGAGGGTCCCTGCGGCGCCGGGGTCGGAGCCGTCGGAGCCGGAGCACCCGACGGCGTCGAGGCAGGAACACCCGAACCGCTAGGACCCCCGGACGGGAGCACAGGGCCCGAAGGCGCCGTAGGCCCCGTCGGAGGAGACAGTGCCCTCATGGCCATAAGGAACTCCTCTATCTCCTCACGCGACGCGCCTTGCCCAGGGACCGCAGGGTATGGAGCAGGCCGCGCCGGCGACTCACGCGGAGCCGCGGGGGTGGGGCCACCCGAACCCCCGGCCACATCGCGCGCGCGTCGGGGGGGAGTCGGGGGTACGATGACGACGCCCCGACTTCTTGTGTCTCCTACCTGAGGAACCAGAGGAATGGTGACGACTTCCGGAGCGCTCGTGATGGCTCCGCGACCGCTCCCTCGACCTCCGGCCGGACCGGGACCGCTCTCGACGTGGGTCCGACACCCGCAGTTCGAGTAGCTTGCGGGACCGCTCCCGCCTAGCTTTACTCGTCCGGGCCCGGCAATCGACACAGTCGTCCACGGCGTGGTCGGGGCCCAGACACCGGAGGCAGAGTCGGTGATGATTCGTGACCGACATGGTGCGGTCACAACCGTCACAGTTCTTAAAACCGGGCATCCTACCGGCACCGTAACAATTATTAAAGATTCAAAAACTTTGGTCAAAAGACCGGAGTACTGCACTTCTCGGATCTGCGCTAACTAGCGCGGAAAAAAGAAGAACTGACGTCAGCACGCGGAGGCGGCGTCTATATACTCCAGCGACGTCATCACGGCGCACGACGCCGACGACGGACGCGGAGCCGCAGGGGACGCCTACCGACGCGCAGGGGTACTGCTATGCAAAAGTTTCCGGATCCAGACTGACGCCTGGGGATATTCTAAGGTAAGGAATCTAATACTAACCTGTTTCTTTCAGATCATGTACACGTTGTTTCCTGGTACGATCAATACAAGAACAAAGAGTTCTTTTAGGATCCAACCGATGGAGTCTCTCCTCCTCTTCCAAGGAGTGAAGTGGAGTAAAGAACATTGGTAGGATAATACTTTGGCTGACATGAAGGGGATGACTACTTTCAGAATAAAAATGTCTCAGGTTCTCATACCCAGTTTATATGGGAAGAATGTGATGCAAGGTGAGTTGGTGGTGAGGGCATGTAACCCACTCAGCTGCCGGTATTATGAGGATAAGAAAAAAACATCTTGAGGGTAGGGAGCAGAATTGGACCCTATGCAGCTGTTCAAAGGGAGTACATATTAGGAATGTAAAGATCAAGTTGTAAGCCCACTGAAGCAGAATTAAAGGAGAGGCAGAAACATATTATTCACACCTAACAAAAAACACATCACACCAGGTGATATAAACAAAGAGGGATTATTCAGCATCTACAGGAAAGCCGTAAAAGCTGATCACTAATCTTTAACTGTGCCCAAAGCAAGTCCTTACTGGGCTAGAGAAAACACTAAAAGCAATACTATGGGAAAGTTGGCTGGAAAAAGGTAAGTCTGCCAAGTAGAGCACCAAGCTACAAACTTGTACCAACGGTAGGCATATACTGATTTGGTAGAGGGAGTTCTGGCTAACAAAATGACAACCTTGGAAGGGAAGCCCAAAGCACTGCAGATGTTGAGATTAATTAGACCCGGGTGAAGAACCCTGCCCCATTGCTGGAAAAGAATACCAACTGAAATGGCACTCTGAACAGAAGACAGATGCTCATGCCCAGAAGTTTTGGAAACCACACTCTTCTTGACCAGTCCAGTGCCACCAGGATGACTTAGAGCCAGTATTTCATACAAAATATTCCCGACATTGCACACTGTCAGCAGTGGCTAACCGATCAAGCCGAGGTTCTTCCCATTCCCAGAAAAGACCTCCGGGAGTAAGTGCCATTTGTGATCAGCTAGACACCGACACCTGGGTTCGTTCTCCGTGGCATTCAGCGATGTCGCCAGATGGAGAACCACAAGGAATATCCTTTGGTGTTCTAGCCACTTCCTGAGACGCAGTACCTTCTGGCACAGGGTCCACAATCACACTCTGCCCTGTTTGTTGCAATATCACATGTTGGTGGTACTTTCCTTTAGCACCTCCACCAACCTCCCATTGTTGAATGGTAGGAAGTCTTTCAATGCCAGCAGCTCCGAAAAGGTTGATGTGGAATTAGGCCTCAGCCAGAGACCAGATGCCAATGATCTCCACATCTCCCAAGTGGCCGCCCCAGCCCAGAAGTGATGCAACTGTCACCAGTGTTAGCTCTGGGTGGGGAGAGAGAGAGGGTCTGCCACGGTTCAGCAACCACAACTGCAGGACCTTTGCAGTCCTCTCCAAAATTTAGACATTATCAGAGAGGTCCCTCTGAAGCTAGGCACACTGTGACTTCAGATCCCACGGCAGAGTTCGGATAATGTGACCTTGCGTGCTTTATCCACAGGATGAAGGAGGCCATCAGTCTTAGAGTCATAATCATGAGATCCAGAACAGAAATTAAAATATCACGATCATAGCTCAAATGTCTTCTGCCAGAAGGTGTTAAACTACACCAGGTCCAGATGGCCCTTTTAAAAGGGTGTTCTGCAAAGGAGTCAGGTGTGACTTGTGCAAGCTTACTGTGACCCTTATTAATTTTAAGAGGTTTGTAATGATCTGAAGGTGATGACAACTGCCTGGGGTGGGCCTGCCTTCAACAGCCAGTCGTCGAGTTAGGGGAAGACTGGAACACCCAACCACCAAAGAGGTGCTGCAACCACTGCCATCATTTTTGTGAACACCCAAAAGGCACTGCTGAGGCCAAAAGTGAGCACAAAGAACTGAAAATATCTCCGTCCCACTGTGATCGCTAATGCCGCCTGCAGGACAGGAATGTGGGAGTAAGTATCCTGCAGGTCTAATGCTACAATCCAGTCTCCTCGGTCAAGGGCAGGCAAGACCTGGGCCAGGTTAGCATCTTTAATTTGTCCATCTGCAGAAAGGCACAGAAATGGTGAAGATCTGAAATAGCCATCTGTCTTTCTTCGACACCAGAAAGTAGCAGGAGTAACAATTTAAGCCTACGTCTGATGCAGTTACTCTATGGCAGCTTTGGCCAGAAGGCCATGCACTTAATGCTTCAAGAGAAAATGATGGTCCTCTGTCAGCCATTCTGATGATGGTGAAGGTTGGCCAGAAATAGCAGGTCGTAGCCTCACTGAACAATTTGTAGTACTCACTTGAACAAAATTACCTCCTGCCGATCAAGTAGAAAATGTTGGATCTAGCCCCCGACAAGGTAGCTGTGAGTCTCGAAGGACACACTAAAATGGTTGCATGTGTGGCAATTAGATTTGCGAAAGACTTCACACTGCCATTGTTGTCCACAAGATCTGGGAGTACTGCTGCCTCAGGCACAAAAGGACTGGATGGTCTGTTAGACAGGCTGAAGTTGTTGGCGATACTGACAGCCCCTACCATAGCCACGGAGGGGATGAACTGGTGGTGTGGCTAACAAGCTAGGACAGACTTGCCCAAGTAGAGCCATAATATCTTTAATGTACTCATGGGCAGTCTCTTCCCTTCTCACCAAAATTACAAGAGCCATTGAAAGACATGTCTATCAACATTAACTGGATATTGCAGGAGAAACCCAAGACCTCATTCAGCCATGTCTCCCGAGAGCCACACTGGTGCCAATGGCCCTGCCTAGGCATTCTGTGGTGTCCAAGCCACAGCTGATGGTAAACTTTACCACATCATGACCATCCTGCATTGCTTGCATAAGGGTGGGACGCAAGTCATCTGGAACACCAGGCAAGACCCTTGTGACGGAATCCCAAAAGATGTGGGTATAATACCTTACAAAGGCAGTTTGCACTGATGAAACATAATGCTGAACTCAATCAATGAAAACTTACCAAAGCATTCAATGTGCTTGGATTCTCTGTCCGGTGGTATGGTAGAGAATATATGAGGGTTGACTTTGCTTGTGGAGGACTGCATGTTTAGACTCAGTAGTGGGATGCTGAGTCATGGAATCCAGATCAATGGCAGCAATGACTTCATGCAATCGGCCTGTTTACCAGAGATTCAAAACAGGGTTTCACCAAAGACTCAACAAGGCTCTCTGTGAGAAGACACCATTGTTGGGACTAGGGCAAAATCCTTTTAGGAACCTGCATTAAGGCACGGTCACAGCATCAGATTCTGATCGGCTGCCCAAAAGCTGAAGCCCCAGTGAATCAGAGTGGGGCCTTGGTTTAAGTTGAAGTTAGAAAGCACAATAGGGTGATCATCATCCACCATCAATGCTCCAAAGTCTGGTGTAAGCTGTGGTTCCAGTATCGGACTGGCGTGGAGACCGTGAAGGTTCCATAAGTTCCAGCTGGTGCCTAGGGCGACCCTGTTGGCAGAGGTGGAGGCCCTCACAGCTCCTTGGGGCCCAAAGGCATACCAGAGGGAGCCGGTAGCGTGCAAAAAGACGCAGCATGGCCTCATGGAACTCTTCAATTTGTTGTAATGTCTCAAATGGACCTGGACATTTGGGTTGCCTCAGGAAGAGATTGGTATGGGCTCCTAAGGAGATCAAGTTTGGGAGTAAGACTAAGAGGCACGTCGAGCCGCTTGAGCCTTTTCTAGAGTTCAAGAGTGGCGTGATAAGGCAGAGGCCTGCTTGGTCATCGTATTTTCTTCGATTTACATGAAGACTTTCACTGCGACAATGATTGGCATGAGAATGACTTTAAGAGCGGGAACGGGACCATCCCTTTGACTTTAACCGCATGCGTGCGGGCGGAATTCCGCCCGTACGCTGAGATTTTCAAAAGCGCACTTTACGTGACGAGCTGGGCTCGTCATCAGCGTGCGAGGAGGCTACCTCATGACGAGCCCAGCTCGTCATCAGCGTGCAAGGGGTTAACCGGTCATGACGAGGGGTTTTTTGGCGCTTGGCAATGAGGAGCTTTGCATCAAGGTCCCGAATAGCATTCGGGTGCAACAAAGTGCAGTTTCTACAAGCCTTGGAGTTGTGTTCTGACCCAAGTCACGAGAGGCAAACCTGATGGGGATCTGTCACAGATATTAGTTCCCTACAGCGCATACACTGCTTAAACACTATAGTCTTGGGAGATGACCATTTCCCTTGCACACTGGGTTTAGAAAGTATAGTTTTAGAGATAACTCTCTCGAAGAGATGAGCGGTAGCTCCAGGTCCGCATCTGATAGAGCAGTAGGAAAAGAGATAACTCTCTCGAAGAGATGAGCGGTAGCTCCAGGTCCGCATCTGATAGAGCAGTAGGAAAAGATTAATGCAAAGGTGGTGCTTATATGCAGCTCCGTTTGTCACTTCTTTAGTAGAATGAACGAAGAGTCACACAACACCACATACGGGAACACAGGGGTTCTGCTAAAGATTTTCTGGATATAGTCTTACTCCTGGGAAATATACAAGGGTGATTACTCTGCTGTGAGATGTTATAGATACTCCCCCCAAAATAATTCATCAGACTCTTCCTTCCAAATGATTACTCTTAAAGAAATGAAGCAGACATCTTGCCATGTGCATCTCTGCAAGTAGGTTCTATGGGACACCCACTGCCCAAAAAAAGAAATATCTAGCAGTGCCAAACAGGTGTGTTGCTAGCTCATTCCTTCTCGTCATTCATGTTAGGCAATTCAGAACCATTTTATGTTTGATGGTTTTTCAAAAAAAATTAAAGGTGTGGCATTTCACAAATGGGGATATAAATGAATCACAGTTTAGAAACCAGAACTAGTCCTAGCATGTGACACCTGATAGTTATTTCAGCCTGAAAAACACACGCCTGGGAAATCAAAGTGGATAGTTTTAGAGGATCAGTATGTGCCTGTTGGTTGCCAGGCAGCAATGGCACAACTTACATCTCTGGGTGAAGTTATGCGACTCCATGAAGGTGACGTTGAGCGGGTCCTCTGCATGAAGTGTGCTTTGGTCTGCGTAGCTCCGATCCATTGCATTCACCATCTGGGTCATTTCCTGACGAGTGTTGCCAATGGCATCCTTTCGTTTTTTGGCTAGCTTGCTGCAAAAGAAGCAAGATTTCAGAATTTAAAAATAAAGCGTCTGCTGTTACTTGGCACAATTGCATTACCCAGCACAAGGGTGTATGATATATATATATATATATAAATAAATAAATAAATAGAGGGATGCATTTCCAGATGGCCTGACACTTCTTATAATCTAGTTACCAAATTACACAAACCTGCATATCCTATGAATATGGGAATGCTTTAATAAAAACATAGCAAAGACAAACCCAAGTTTAGCATGCAAAATGCACTGCTACCAGATGAAATTATATATCAAATAGAAACAAGTTATCAAATAGCAAAAAAAGCTGAATAAGAAACAAGTTCACCTATATTCGACTTTAAATGTGATTTTCAATTAGCTCAATTTAGCTATAAGCTGCAAGCATGCACATACTCGGTGATTGAAAGTATTTCGTTTTTGCACGCAATGAGTCGAAGAAGCAGTCAACCACAACCATGCTAAATAGCAGTTTAAAGCAAAAATACATCAACCAGTTAACTACACACAATTTACATTGATTTCACTACGCTCCAGTGGCGGCTGGTGACATTTGAAAGTGGTGAGGCATAAAATTATTGTAATACTGAACCGCAGCGAGCAAGCTGATACAACCTACGGGAGGTTCGGGGGGGTTTTCCCTCCGAGAAATTTTTAAAAAAGAGTGGACAAATGATGCATTTTCAAGCACATTTGAGAAAGCAGAAAGGTTAATAAAGCAATTGTGAAAGTGCAGTTATTACATTAATAAAGAGATGTCTCATAATATAGGTAGCTGCTTATTCAGTATAACCACAGAGCTGCCATGAATGCATCGCCCGCATCTGCCCTTTGCATCACCTTCCCTCGGTCTCCTGCTGTTTCCAGGCCTAAGTGCCTGCAACGCAGCAGTTGCCCCATGAGTGAGGGCAGCACTCCAGCCAGTACAGCACTTGAAGGAATTGGAAAGGACAGAGGCCCCCCGCACAATGCACCTAGCCTGATCGACGATGGAGCAAGCGAAACTAGGTGCGCTGCCGGTGCAGATTTTTATCTCGGCTCGGGAATGGATTAATTAATCAGCTGAAATACGTATTTGAGTGGCGCATGCGTCTCATCATTTTTATTGTGGTACATCACATCCTTACAACTTTCACACCTCAGTCACGAAGCACTCTCTGACTAGCTTCTCGTAGCACACTGATTAGACTGTTGATTATCAGAATCTCGCTGCACTCAGGTTAGACACCATGTCACTGTCTGATCGCAACCTCTCAGCACTGTTTTAAGACTCTCTCCACCCTGACGCTTGCAGCACTCTCGTATCTTTCTCTAAACAGACCCCCTCAGTACCATGGCTCCAGACTCTCTTTGATCAGACTCCTGCTGCACTCTCACCAAACACTGAGCGGACTCTCGCAGCACTCTGATCAGACCCAGAATCTCGCAGCACGCTCTCCTGACACTTTCTGAGTGGACTGTCGCAGCACTCTGATCAGACTCTCTCATCGGAATCTCGCAGCACTCTCTTTTCAAACTCTCTCCAAACAGGCTGACTCACCTGACACTCTCTGATCAAACTCTCACAGACTTTTTTTTCAGATTCTTGCGACTTTTGTACACAAGCTCTGGCACCACTTTCTTATCAGATTGTCTCTAATAAGACTGAGCGCTTTTTCTACAGGCACTCTGATGGGACTCTGGTAGCATTATCTGATGAGACTCTCGCATCAGTCTGAATGAATTATCATGATTGAGGACACGCTCTCGGGTCAGTCTCTCTATCCAATCAGACGCTCGCAGCACTCTTTTAGTATTCTCTAATCAGACTCCCTCAGCATTCTGTCACCAGCTCTTTTTGATCAGGCACTCGCAGCACTCTCATTAGACACCATCTGAGCGGATTCTCGCGGCACTCTCTTATCAGACTCTACCTAAATCAGCCTTTTCGAGCACTAGCTCTTCCGACTCCTTCTGAGCATACTCTCATAGCTCTCTGATCAGATCATCAGACTGTCTCTGATCAGACTCACAGAAGTCATCAGATTTCTCTTGCACACTGCGTCTGATAGACTCTCGCAGCACTCTTATCAAACTGTCTCAGCACTCTCATCAGAATTTGTCTCGTCAACGATTCACACCACTAGGTCCGATCAGACTTTGGCGGCGCTCTCTGGCCATGTTACGACCACCCCTCCTCACGCAGAGACTGAACTCAGAAGGCCTCTTGCGGTCCCTCTGCAGTGAAGGGCACCATCCGCAATCGGCATGCTCGCGGGAGAGGGGGAGGTGGGTGTTTGTGGTTGCCTGGTGGGGAATAGAACTAAAACTGTACCTACCTTACTCCGGGGTACCGCGAGGCCTCCGCTCCTGGACTGTGTGTAATGCTGCAGCCGGGTCCGAATGTTCCTACAGGATGCACCGAAGCAGTCAGCAGACTAGGCAGCCTCCCTCACTTACCCTAGCCAATCACAACGCTGCAATGCCAGCGTTGTGATATGAGGCGCAGAGGAGAGCCCCCCCAGCCAGGCCATTTTCTCTATGTAGGATCCATGCAGCAGCCTACATAGAGAAAAAGGGAGAGTCCGCATGACTGAGTTGGTCGGTCCTGGGGCCGACCAAACAGTCAGTACCCACAACAGTGGGCAAAGCCAATCCCCCCTTGCCCATGAGCACTGCGAGAAAGCAGTAGGGCAACACCCCCAAGCCCCTATAGAGGGGCCGCCACTGCTATGCCCTTAACTATAATTCTAAGTAACATTAACAAAATCCTCGACATGGTTACTGTGAGGTCCTGCGCACCCAATATTTAATGTGCTCCGATAGCACAAGTACGAAATTTAGCGTTTATATGATTGATTTTAGTCACCTCAAGATCTTCTTCGACGTAAACAGACGGAGCCCACCAATCCACATAATCAAGTAAGAGCCTCTTACATATATTGTGTCAGGATCAATGGATGTGGAACCTGCGATTGGGACACCAACTTCGATCCAAATCAGTAGAATGATCATGAGTTATAAAAAAAAATTACTAAATCCTCATATGCCAACCCTTGGATGCTGAGAGCACATGGCGTGATACTGAGGCTTTGATGGTGTTGCTCCTCAAACCAATTACATCTCCATAAGAAAAGTAACAGCAGCTGAGAGATCGGTGAAGAGTGGCCTTTGTCACAAGTCTATTCAAAATAAGAACATTGGAATGTTGGCAGCGCCATTGAAAACAATGGAGTGCTAATGGTCGGTTGAAGCCCGAAGCTCCAACATTCCAATGTTGTCGTTCACAGCTGTTGCTGTTAACAAAGGGCTATCGGAGCCAAGGGGATTTCATTCCCCTCGGGCTCCATGCGACCTTTGTTTTATTTTTAGAACATTCTGCCCTCTATTGGCGAAATGTTTTAATACCCTTATATCCCTCCATAGATGGGCTATACAGGCATTAAAGTCCTGCTCTCTTGTTAAAGATCACCGCCTTTAACACTGGAGCGGGCCTTTAATGGCTGGTATAGCCCGCTGTAAGGCTATATTAGAACACTAGAATGTTGAGAGCTCCACTGAACACAATAGAGTAGCTTCGGGGTTAAAGTGGCTGGTATAAGCCTTCTGATCTAACATTCCAATATCCTTCTTTATGTTTCTCCCTTTTTAATTTAAAACATTCTTCCCTTAGTGGGTGAAATATTTTAACAGCTTTACAGCCCTACCGCCTTGGGCAATATCTGTTGTTAAAGGCATTTTCTCTCGCTATAACTTAGCTACATACCCTTTAAAAATTGGTATAGCTCTCAGCAGCAGGCCACAAAGTTAGACTCTGTGTCAGGGAAGGTTATCAGAGACAATAGCAAAGGACCGCAGATAAAAGATGGCATGTGGAATGAAACTGAGTAGGGAGAATTTTAAAGGGTGTAGCGACGGGTGTCCACAAGTATCTCAGTAGAGACTACCAAGTAGTCATCACACAGGAAAAGTATTGTTTGGAGCCCTGGAACAGCAGAAACAAAACTACGCACAAAGAAAGGGCATGGACAATTGTTATTGTATTATTAGCGCTTCGAGTACAGTGCTGCCGACTGGAAAGGCCTCTTGATATTGGAGAAGGGGACTAATATTTTCTAGGTTCTATCCTTTTTATTGATAAGGATCCATAAGAATATACAAATGATAAGTAAATGCAAAGTCCAGAGCACACGTGAAGAAAGTAATAATGTAAATACAACGGTACTTGAGATGCGAGAACAAAAGAAAAAAGACTAGCACAGTTCCTACTGTAGCATCCTTGACTCACTTTCACCGGATGTGCGCCATTTACCTCTGAATACTAAAAACCCCTCGCAGAAATTCTAAATATACAAATGATGCCAACTTATATGTGTACAAACTGCATGACACGCTCCTCATCGCTTCCCAATGCCGCCAATAAGTAAACTGGAGCTAATCTTGAAATATTTCCGTTTGTGTAGCCTCCAACAGCTGCGTATAATAAGAACGTGAAAAAGAGGGCAATAAGTAAAAAGGAAAAATATATAGAACACAGTGACAAAAGGAGAAGCATTTGCCAAAGCATATTCCTATATAAACTTGTCCTTTCTCTGTTTTGACGTCTCTTCAGGGAGATCAAGCAATGACATATTCAGATGATTCAGACCACTATGTTCTGGCTCCCCATTGTGTTCCTACATCTAATTGAGGAACGGGCTAAAGGAGTCCTCCTGGGTGAAAATAACTGTTTTCCCCTACAAGTCTCACTTTCAGATGTGCTGTGTAACTCACAGACACTGAAACCTCAATGACCGCTGGCTCCTTCCTAGTGTCCATCAGAGTATGCTGCCATTTCAAAGTCACTCTGCTACGTTCAGGGAAGAGATAGATCCTGTGATTGGTAGAGGATAACTCTATTCAAGGCTATTAGATTGAGAAGACGCTGCCCGGCTCTGGCAGACCTCATGGCCATCATAATGGTCTTCTCATCCTGCCCCTTCTCCACCGGGCGTTGGTAGGTAGAGCATAGACTGTCAAAGTCGCAGAACCTCTTGTGCCCCAAACACATCTTTTAACAGAACAGAGACCATGTCACCTATTTCATTTTGTGAGTGGGTTGAAAGTGACCCCATTATGTGCACTCGTGCCCCTCTGCATGTATTTTCCAAATACTCCAATTGGTCCTCCATCTTAACTACAGTGTGCACTGTGCAGTTGCGCAAGTCAGCAATGCTTCCCAGTTCCACTTCAATCTTGGTCCAGGAAAATTCTAACACTTGTTGGTGGCTTGCTCCACCATCAGAACTCTGCCGCGATGAACCTTTATCTTAGGTTCTGTGTTATAAATTGCTTCTTTTATCTCTGCAGTTGTAGTATGCAAGTCATAGCAAATAGATTTAGGTAATCTCATTAATCTGTTCCACTTTCGAGAGGTCCCTGGTCTATAAAATCTCTCACTGCGCAGCCTGATGTGGATCTTTGGAAGCAATGGAGTGTACTGCAAAAAATGCCTACACCACTTCTACTTCTGCGTTATGGAGCTCTCTCTACCCCATCATATCGTGACAAAGCTGTGCACCACTGAGTTTATTCCTTACTGATCAAACAGCAATTTCTTCCTTTCTTGTGTTCTATGCCCAGGAAGTGAAGCCCCTACTGTTTCCTCCAACTCCTGTCAATCCGAGGGAGCCTTTAGCCCTCCAGGCATAGGCGTGTCTCCTGCAATTGCAAAAGAAAAAAATTGATGGATGGAACGCTGAACAATGCAAACATTCACCCCCAGTCACAAGGATCTGGGTTTAATCCATCATTCTTTTGTTCACCACGCCACCCCAGTTTGGAGCCAGCCATATGCAAATCAGTCTTGACCCTGTTCCTTATGGAAACAGTCCAGCCCGAACTGCCAAGTCTGGTCCTCCCTGGACGGGAAACAAGCATCCTGGGACTGGTTTCGGGGCATCACCCCTCATTAGCCAGGCTAGCTTGAATCCTTTTGCTCAGTGAGCACGGGACCTGCAATTGCCAGTCTGATGTCTTCCTCCTTCCATGCCATCACTATTCCCCACGATCTTTGGATGTTGGGTGTCCCCTCCAGGGTGCCTGTACACTACAGTTCTCTCTCTGGTGGACCCAGTTCATCCCCCTCCCCCCCCCTTCACCCACAGGTTTCCTCAAGACACCGCTGATTCATCACACAGCAAGTAAATCCCTATACGGCCACATAAACATAACAAACACCGACAGTCGGAGACAGGTCCTGCTGCTTTCTCCCTTTCACTGGCAGAGGAAAGCAGCCGATTCATTGGGGGCATGCTACAAAACACGGAAGCCAGAGGCAGTCATCTAGTGTTGCCAGACCCTCCCTCAGGTGAATGATTTTTTAAACTAAAGGGTAATATATATTTAGAATACAAGGCATGAATTTGACATAGCTACAAGCTTTGTTTAACTGCAGGGGGATTTTCATCTGCTGGATTTCACCACAGAAGGTATTCCTTAGGTGAGCTTGCTTGAACAGAGAAAGTGTCACATGCAAATACTGGTCTTTGGTTGTACAAAGATCATCAGACATAACACTGGCAAGTTTAGTCGATAGTCACTTGGGACTCTTCTTCATAGCTGAATGGAGACTTTTGGGGGAACCGGCATTGATAATAAAAGATAGCATATATGTAGCTCCAGGCCTCCTCTTTGCTGTTTTTTGACTTTCCCTTCACTGAAGGCGAAGTCATTCTTAAGCATAGTGGTGGGCTGGGACCGAGGCTGAACCAGCATCTCAGGAACAGCTGCTCCGACAAGTCACTTTGGTGAGAGGATTATAGGGCCTAGGTTTTGTAGATCTGTTTTTCCTTTCTAGAACAGCTGCAGTTGAGGACCTGATCACAGGAGCCTGAACCTACACCCCAAACGCTTACCCAGGGTTTCTGGTTATGTCAATCTGGGGCTTTATGGGAGCATCCAGTCAACATCTGTTGAATCCGCTGTGAAGATTTGCAAGTTGCCACTTTCTGGACCTTTTTAATAGATGTTTGCTTGTGATACACACAGGGACAGACTAATTTGCATGTAGCCAGGTTCTGAACTGGGATGGTGCAGTGAGCTAAACAACGGTGATGGATCAAGCCCTGATCTTTTGACTGGGTAGGAGTGTTCTGCTTAATTCAGATACTCTGTCCATCACCACCCCCCTTTATGAATCGTTTTGGCCACCACAAGCGTGGAAGGGTATGCTCAGATGTGAGTCCCTTGCTCACTACACCATCAGGATTCAAGCAAGCCGGGCCGAAGACGGCTGTAATGCCAGAAACCGGTCCCCGGAAGCTTGTTTCCTTTCCAGTAAAGAATTGGCTTGGTAGTTTGGTCTGCCCTGTTCCCATGATGCACTGGGCCAGGGACAGACTAATTTGCATGTAGCCAGGTTCTGAACTGGGATGGTGCAGTGAGCTAAAAAACGGTGATGGATCAAGCCCTGATCTTTTGACTGGGTAGGAGTGTTCTGCTTAATTCAGATACTCTGTCCGTCACCACCCCCCTTTATGAATCGTTTTGGCCACCACAAGCGTGGAAGGGTATGCTCAGATGTGAGTCCCTTGCTCACTACACCATCAGGATTCAAGCAAGCCGGGCCGAAGACGGCTGGAATGCCAGAAACCGGTCCCCGGAAGCTTGTTTCCTTTCCAGTAAAGAATTGGCTTGGTAGTTTGGTCTGCCCTGTTCCCATGATGCACTGGGCCAGGGACAGACTAATTTGCATGTAGCCAGGTTCTGAACTGGGATGGTGCAGTGAGCTAAAAAACGGTGATGGATCAAGCCCTGATCTTTTGACTGGGTAGGAGTGTTCTGCTTAATTCAGATACTCTGTCCATCACCACCCCCCTTTATGAATCGTTACCCAGGGTTTCTGGTTATGTCAATCTGGGGCTTTATGGGAGCATCCAGTCAACATCTGTTGAATCCGCTGTGAAGATTTGCAAGTTGGCACTTTCTGGACCTTTTTAATAGATGTTTGCTTGTGATACACCACTGAGCGAGCTTACACCACTATATAGTGGAGATTTGGAGGACATATTGCCTCCCTTAAGTTCAGAAGGAGGGTTTGGGTCCAGAGTATCTAGCCTTGAAGCAGAAACAGGGTACACAAACGGAGCTAGCCTCCAATTTGCTCCTTTTCAATGGAATGATTGATTACTGCTGATTTAGCAAATATGTCACAATCAAAGCATGATTAATCAAGGGTTTCAGGCTTATTTGAGGCAGAGATCTAGAGGCATCTCCCAGGTGTTCGACAGATTAGTCTCTGCTTACGTGCATCAAAATCCAATATGGCTTTGGGAGACAGATGTGAGCAAATACTACAAGTTAAATCAAGAGAGAACAGGAATTATACAGACAATGACATGTTGCTGTCCCTTATGCTGCACTGATAGCACCTCCAATTTAGGTCTTGGTGCATTGAGAGTTGTCATCTGGGCTGGGGGTGAATTGGGCGAAGACTTGCCTGTTCCCTGTAGTGTCGTCGGAGGCGGGGTCGTCCCGGGTGAAAGGCATCCGGTGGGAGCCTCGATGTTTGCCATACCTTGGAACCAATATTTATCACGCGCTGGAGGACCTGTTGGAGGGTAATGTAGGCAGGGTTGTACGGGGATTAAAGGGTAGCTTAACGTTTTGGGGTAATCTGCCGCTCTCGGTGGCAGGTCAGGTAGCACTACTGAAGATGGTGGCACTCCCCCGAATGTTATATTTTTTTAGAACGCTGCCGATTTGGATTCCAGGATCACTTTTTAGACTGCTTCGCTCTATGATCAGGGGATTTTTATGGGGGAATGGTAGGCGGCGGGTGGCCTTGACCACGATGATGCGGCTGAGGGCTGATGGGGGCCTGGCGGTTCCGGACTTCGAGCTATACTATCTGGCAGCTCAACTGCAATGGCTTACCCAAGCAGTGTCTAGGAAGTTCAGGGGCCCAGAGGGACGGTGGATCCAGCGTCATATACTATGTTTTATAGTACTCCAACAGCGGCTACACCTAGGGGCGCTCTCTCATGAGGAGCGGACGCTGATGCTCTGTTGGAATCGGAGCCAGCATAGAGCTGGCATTGCCCGCCCTTACGCTCCGGAGATTCCTCTAGGTACGGGGGACTGGACAGCGCTGGCAGAGTGGGAGGGAATGGGGGTACAGGTATTAGGGGATTTATATGAAGATGGTGCTCTCTTACCCTACCAGACTCTGCGGGAGAGGTACGGCCTCCCCCGGGGGATTTCTTATCACATTCGGCCCTTGTATCGGCACTTACAGTGTCATTGGAGGGCAGGTTTACTGGAACCACAGAAGTCTATGGCGTGTCAGTATGTTGTGATGGCAGCAGGACCTTCAAAGCCATCACGTGCCTATATAGGCGTATGGTAGGCGAGGAGTCGAAGCCGTTAAACCAACTACGGGGGAAGTGGGAGGCTGACCTTGGCAGGGAGATTCCTGAGACGACAAGGGATCAACTGGTTTGGAGAGCGTGGAAGAGCAAGCGCAATGCCAGGTTTCAACTGATTCATTTTTTTGTATTACACAGAGCATATCTGACCCCTACTAAGATCAATAGATACTTCAAAGTGGATACTACTCAATGCCCACGTTGCAATCTGGAGGGGGCGGAGTTTCACCATATGATGTAGGGATGCCCGCAGCTAGGAACGTACTGGGAAGAGGTAGTCGAGCAGCTCTGTGCAGCCACTGACAGACATATAGAACCTGACATGGGCAAGTGCTTTTACTACACTGGTTTCCACATACTCCTAAAACGAAGGTTACGAGTAAGTTCCTGGATCTGGGGTTGTTGTGGCCTAAGAGTGATATTACAGCGCACTGGAAATCCAGACAAGGGCCCAATACTGTGAGGTGGAAAGCGGAATTAGTTAAATGGGAAACGAGTGAAAGCATGGTTCGGCACCAACAAGCTAGGCGATCTAATAATGATAAAGCGCTGGAGGCTGCAAGGGCATGGGAGGCCATAGTTACATCGCTAGAAGAAACCACAACTGAATCAGAGGGTTGCTCGGTATTGGAATCTTAGCCGAGGACCTCGCGAGCCGCGGGACCGAAGGAAGGAACCCTGGCATGACCATGTGGTTCATCTGTAGGAAGGGAAAGATGCAGGACTGGGCAGAACAGCGTTGTCACTACTGTGACAGGCAACAATACGGGATTAGTAGTACAAATCCTTTTCAGCAGTGGGTATGTCAGACACACCGGTGGTAGAGGGTGGGCATGTGGACTGGTGTGATTAGCAATCAAAGAGACACACACTCTAGATAACAGTGGCTCACTTTCAATTAACAGAGAATGGTCCTCCATCAGTTAGCTATCACGGCGTTTAGCTAGTTGCAGATAGCTTAATGGTAATAAACAAGGGAACTGTAACATTGTAATGATGAGGGGCAGTGGGGTATGTGCTTCGAGGGGCTACTGTTAGGATGCATGCTGAGTATTACTATCAATGTAACAATTGCCAGATGTTTTCTGAAAAATTTAACAAAAACAGTTTAAAAAAAATAATTAAGAGTTGTCATTAGGGTACTGTCTGGGTTTCTTGAGGCCAAGTTGTTAGCACAAGTTATTGTTGTGTTGCACAGTGGAATGTAATTTTCTATGCCTGGATTGTCGAGGCTTTCTTCTGCCATTAACAGTGGTAGCATTGCCAGGTTTTATCCTGTAGAATCTTGGGTTCATAAAAGGCTATCTCCAAATTATCTTTTGAAAGGACTCAGTTGCCTGCCTAGGCGGCCCAATTAACTACAGCAGGAAGGAGAATTTCTGAGACTGAAATAACTGGAGCATCTGCCTGTGGCATGTGGCACTTGCAATAGAGGTTACTAGATACTTATCTGCATAGGTTAATGGAGGAAGTGGAGTGCCGGGAATACTGGCTCATTTTAGCTCTATCAGCTGGATTGTTAGGGATGACTTGCAAAACATGCCACTCTAGTAGATCTTCAATGAAATAAAGATTGGGAGGAGAAAGAAATGAGGAGGTGGTGTTTGTATTACGTACTGTAATCTTCATAACTCTGATTCTTTCTGCCTTGTCCAAGTCCTTGAGGCCCACTAGAGCTCTGGGAGATGCATAAGTCGTAGTTCCCAAGAGTCTACGATCATGAGTCTGGAGGGATTTGGGCTGGTTTTTCATTAAAAGGCCTCCCAAGATTAGAGAAGTCTGCTGGATGAGAAGATTCTGTGGCTTTCAAAAAGATTTAGCTTCGGCAGGAGGGTGCTAGCCGGAAAATATTACCACGCCTTAATGAAGCAAAAAAGGAAGGGAGAGTCCCATTATAACCACCAGTTAAGAAATCTAAGCACTATTACATTTTAGCACTAGGGGTTCAAAGTCAGCAGCACAGACTTTTCTTGTACATCAAAGAACACTGATGATGGTGCGAGCAATTAATTTTCATTAGAAAAAGTAAATGATTAACTTAGGTTTGATTCAGCTAGCATAATCAGGCCACACTAAGACACATTATGAAAGTGAATTGTTTTCGTTAAGTTTTCAGAAAGTCTGTGAAATTCAACAGCAGCTAGAGTCCATCTGTATGTGTCATAACATTTTTCACTTTCTTATTATGATTCCTTGAGCCCAGGGCCTTCCTATTACCACTAACTGACCCTCCTTAATGTTAACGGACTTGTTAACGGACTTGGAGTGTCAGCAACGTCTACAGCCTTAAAGAAACGGAAGTACTATTCTGCAACTAGATGGGCAGGAACAACTCATGTTTAAATGGTGCGCAATCGGTGTGTGATGTCACTTAATATCCTAAAAGGCACCTTTTGGAACGGAAATGTTCTCAGCATGGTAAAAGATGTGTACCCCTGCCCCGAGAGCCCAACCATACTGTTTGCTGAATACCTAATGCTTTTCTGTCATAGGCAAATATGGATCATGCGTATTTGCCATGACATAAGCCTGCCTCACAGATTGTGGTCTTGTTGGACTGGAAGAGGCATCCAAAGCACTACCCTCATAGTGGTGGAAGGCTACTGACTTCACCAAGAGTTAAGCATCATATGCGCGGTGGTGGCTGCATACTGTGAAGTGATCAGTAGGAGTGAGCAAGTTCTTTTCACCCTGTGTCACTAGGGTAAGGCCTAAAGGCTCACTCACCTTTTTAAAGATTCGCTGCTGTATGCATAACTCACCCTTGGCCTACATCAGATGGATATGAAGTGCTGAGCAGGAGTAGTGACTCTGCGCTGGACCTGTGTGTGCCTGGGAAAGGGTACAGAACAGAGGTAGAGCAGCGCTGTGTAGTAAATGTGGGATTAGAACATGTGCTGGGTGTATGTATGCCTGTGAGGAAAACATTACATGTTAGAAGTGGTGCTATGGAGTATATGCACAATGAAAAGCATGTGCTGGGTATATGTGTGCTTACCATAAGTACAATACATAAAGAGTGAAGTGTTAAGCAGCGCGCACATGGTGAGGGTGCGCTGATAGTGTAATGTGTTTGAAAATAGCATGCCCTGGTACAATACAGAAAGACGACAGTACTGAACAGCGCACACAGACTGAATGTGTGTGCTGAATGTATACGAGTGTCTGTAGTGGCACAATGCATGGAGGCAACCGTGCTGGACAGTATGTGTGCTGTGAGAATGTCCGCGAGCCTGCAATTGTATGTTACATTGAGGACTCTGGGTTCCATTTTGGGAAGCCCTGGCCGGCCTGGTGAAGACATGATGAGTAGGGGAATCCCCCAACCCACCAATGACAGATTTGTTTATTGCTACATTTCTGCGAGCTGGATGTGATACACACTGGAGGAAGGGAGGAAGAGACTCCCCCTTAACACTTCAAAAGGGTGTTCTTTGCTTCAGTGATCGATCACAAGGAAGGAGCCTGGACACATCTCAGCCAGGAGATAGGGCTGGTAAGGGAATTATAAAGAGTGGGGCTGGAAGCTCAGAGTTAACCTTTTGTTGCAGATATCACTGTGGCCGACAATCAATGGTTAAATTTGATCACTCCCATGAACTGTGTTGTGAGACAATCAGCTTCAGGTATTTCCTGCTGTGACAGACCATCTTTCAAGAGAGAAGAAAAAATGTACTCTTCAAAAGAAGCAGAACCCCAACATAAAACTTCAAAAATTCAGACCCTTTATATTTTGGAAAATACGCCGTACCCCGTACACACCACCTACTTTAAAGCGATTGCGGCGCAGGTGTCTGTTCTGTTATGGGGTCCTAAACCCGCACGTATAGCACAGGCCACGTTGATAAGAGGCTGGTATGATGGTGGCATAGGGCTCCCGGACATATGTCTTTATTACTGGGCAGCACAATTAAAAGTAATCAATCAATGGTTACATCTTGCGCAATCTGAACCGGCTCTAAAAGCAGACAGAGAACAGTTGGAACTGTCTGGTATACTGGCCCCTCTTTATGATAAAAAACTCTCTCTCTCTCTCAAAGTTTGGGCCATTGTGACACAAACTCACAATATGGCATACAGAGCAGGCAAGGTTGGGGTGGCAGGGGGTATTGACACAGCTTACTCCATTGTGGGACACTAAGAGGTTAGGGAAGCTTAGGCACACCAAGGGCTTCGACCGTTGGGATGCTTTAGGCATATCTACTATTGGGGATATGTGGCAGAGAGGGGAGGTACTCCCCTTTGAGACCCTAAGACAGCAGTATGATTTAGCCCCATCGGAACAGTTTAGATATATACAGATACGACACGCAATAATGACAGCACTGACACCTGACTCCGAAGTCCCAGAGGCGTCCCCACTAGAGGACAGGGTATTGACAGACTACATGCCATCAAAAGCGACTTCTCTAATTTACCGTAAGCTTGTGAATAATTTAACCGACCCAAGAGGACCATTAAGGGAGAAGTGGTCTCATGACTGTGGAGAAATTGATGACTCAGAGTGGCAAGAGGCGCTGGCATCCCCAAAGGAAGTAGGCATCCCCTCGCGTCTCCGTTTAGTACAATTGTGAATACTACATCACTCCTACTACACTAGAAGCATTTTACATAAGATAGGACGGATAGCTCATCCATACTGCTTGAGGGGTTGTGGTGAGGAAGGGATCTTTTACCATACCATATGGGACTGCCACAGAATAGCTGACTACTAAGCATGAGCGAAAAATCCGCTCCGATCGCGGATTTTGCGGATTTTCGGTAAATCCGCGATCCGCGAACTCTCGCGAATTTACCGAAAATCCGCAATTCGCGAGCGGCGGATTCCCGGTCAAAAGTTCACGCCTTGCTGGTCTGTAACTGATTTACGATGGCGCCGGCTAGCTGCCAGCGCCATCCTAAAGTTACTTAATTAGCTTCAGCAGGAAGCTCTAATAGATAAGATAAAGCAGGGGCTCGAGCGCCTGCTTTATGTTACCAATTAGAGCTTCCTGTTGAAGCTAATTTAGTAACTATTTTAGGAAGGCGCTGGCAGCTTGCCGGCGCCATCGTAAATTAGTTACAAAAAAACGGTGGTGTCTTCTTGAATAAATATGAAGGGCAGGGTTCATTCTGGCACGACGGTCCTGGCACAAAAATTACACCTCAACAGGAAGCACTTACAGATATCAATACAGCATGTGCCCTAGTTGAAGCTTTAATTCAGTGACTCATTCATCAGCCCAAAAACAATCCTGAGAGTTGTGGAGGCTGGGCAGGTGTGCCTTCTTCCCAAATATACCGTCGAAAATCAGCTGTGACGCTGGATACAGGCCTTTGCATCTTTGACCTTCACGAGCGCAATCCCCGTGCTGTTCTGTGACCAGGAGCTTCTGTCTCTACATCTGTTGCTCTGATCAGTCTCTGACCTTTTATACACACAAGAGGCATGTGCACTCGCACGGAAGCCCCGTCCGTTTGGCCCCGCCCACACACTCGAGGTGTGCACCGTCTTCCCGCCATTTACCCACTATGATGGGCAGATCACTCAAGGGACCCCTGCGCCCTTCGGCGCGATTGCATAGTAACACACACCTGGTCGCTGTTGACAACTCTCGGGCACTTTAGGTAGCTGTAGTGTAGTAAAAGCACTATACATTTACCCAACGAGGTAGCACTTACTGATTATCCAGTAGAAAGTACTCCAGTTGAGTAGAGGTATGGCACAAAACGGTGGCGTCTTCTTGAATAAATATGAAGGGCAGGGTTCAATCTGGCACGATGGTCCTGGCATGGAAGCCCCGCCCCCAAATCCGCCGATCCGCAAAATCCGCGGATTTTGCGGATCCACGATCCATGAATCCGCAAATTCGTGAATCGTGGATCCGCAAAATCCGCCCATGCTTACTGACTACTGGATACAGGTAATGAGAACTATGTCTCAATCAGAGGGAGTTTCCCTACTGCCGGAACCCAGGCGTTGCCTTTTAAATATATGGGACCCAATGATCTTACGCGCTCGGGACAAGGTTGGATGAAACTGGGTATGATGATGGCTAAGAGAAACATAGCGCAGAGATGGGGTGGAACGGAGAGGCCTACATTGGCGGCTTGGAAGAATGATATGGATGCAGCCATGATTTCAGAGAGGGCGGTGTTTCGCGGAAGGGGCTGTCCCAAAAAATGGAATAAAATTTGGGGGGGCATGGAATGCATATAGAGGAAACATCTGCGAACCTCCTTCAGATAATGACGATACTAGTTCAGATTCGGATTAGACCCCTAGGAACAATGCATGATGTGAGAACTCTGACCTCATCTGTTGGAATAAGGTATATTTGTGACTATAAAATAACAAACTGTTTCTGCTGAAAGGATATTGTGCAAAATTTACGATGTATACTTAATGAAAGTTGTGATGTATTATCTTCAAATGCGAACAAATATATTTAAAAAAAAAAAGAAAAAAAATCAAACCCTAAATCCCGATTGGTGCCTGGAAAAGAACTATAATAATAGTATGAGCATTTGTAAAGCGTGCAGCTACCTCAGGCGAGGTGTCCCAGCGCTGGAAATGGCAGCCAGCAGAGGGATCCATACAGTTATTCCTGTAGCCTAAAGAGCCAAGTTTTCAGCGTCTTTCTGAGCTCTAACTCAGAGTTCATCATGCGTAAATGGGGAGACAAGTTGTTCCGAAGCTTAGCCGACCCCATCGGGAAAGACCTGCCCCCTTGCCTGATTTTGGAGAAGCCTGGGACAGTGAGCCTACATCATAGATTGGATCTTAAGGTGCATTCTTGGCGGTACAGCCGGAGTCTGTACCTTAGGTATGCTAGGCGCGGAACTCCATTGTTAGGGCCTTGTAATCAATCCTCTTGGCTACAAGGAGCCAGTGGAGTTGTCAGAGGTGTGGGGAAATGTGCTGTAGCACGGGGACCTTGCAGATCAGCCTGGCTGCTGCGTTCTGTACCAATTGGAGCTTCTTGATAAAGAACCCAGGAAGACCTAGTAGAAGCAATTAGCATAGTCGAGATTAGAAGTCACCAGGGCATGAACTGTGATCTTTCTGTTTTCCTCTGGCAGGAAGCCCAAAAATATTCTGATGCTTCTCATCGTCCCAAAGCAGGCTGCAGAGACTTGCCTTATTTGGGCCGATAAGGCCACGTCCTTATCCCATCTGACAGCCAGGTTTTTAACTGAGTCTTTCGGTGTGTGTGGTGGTTGGGGCAGAGAGTATCCCCAGCCACCATTGGCCTGAGGGAGGGAGGGAGTGGGGGGGGGACAGCTTGGTTGAAGAATAAGACCTCAATCTTGTCTGCATTTAGTTTAAGTGGTTTTAGTTCGTCCAACCTGCTATGTCCCGAAGACAGTCTTTGAATGAATCAAATGCAGACGCCAAGTGGTCATTAAAGGAAAACACTAGCTAAGTGTTGTCTGTGTAAGAGATCCCTTTGCCCCCTCTCTTAGCAATGAAAACCGCCGGAGGGTCATGTAAATGTTAAACAACAACAGGCTTAAGGCTGAGCCCCGGGGCACTCCACACTCGAGTGGCTTCACTGAATAAGTGAATGGGTGAAGGAGGACTTGTCGTCCTCGGTCAGTGAGATAAGAGGTGATCCACTCCAGTGCACACCAATCTGCTTCAGTTTGTACAGCAGAATCAAGCGTGAGTCAGTATCAAAAGCAGAGGCGAGATCTAAAAGTACCAGCAGGGCTGATAAGCCACTGTCTACAGACAGCCGTATGGAGTCCGTGACTTCAAGCAGTGCCTTTGCCGTGCTGTACCCGGTACGGAATCCAGATTGAGAGTCATGTAACAGCTCGTTGGCCTCTGCAAAGTTGCATAACTGTAGCTGGGCCTGCTTCACAAGTATCTTAGCAGTTGCCGACAGTAAGGAGATAGGCCTGAAGTTGCTTGGTAATTCAGGGTCCGCTTTAGCCTTCTTTAGGAAAAGTAGAAGGAATGCGTGTTTCCACGAGGTGGGGTAAATACCCGTCCTGAGTGAGTTGTTCCAGATGTAGTTTAGGACCGGGTTTACCTATTCGGCCAGGAGCCTGAATTCTCTCAAAAGTCAGAGGTCACCTTGTGATCCCGATTTGCATTTCCGCAGTGCCGCTGGGGACACATCTGCGGGTAACGGGAGGAAGGAGTTAAAGACCGGCTGTTCATTAGTATGGGGAAACACCGCCAGCCCCACCATAGGCTCAGCTGGTGGGGAAAAAGAGGAGTAGATTTGAGTAATCTTTTCCTCAAAGAAGTTCCAAAGGGTGGTGCAAAGGTCTTGAGATGGGTGGACACCAAGTTCTAGAGCGACAGGTTTGGTGTAATATTTCACAATCCTAAAGACCTCTCTAGAGGAGTTTTAAGCACTGGTAATACTGTTTGCCAGAGAGTCCCTTCTCTTCAAGTTGATTAATTTGTGGTACTCTTTCATGGCCGATTTGTAGGTGTTTTTCGCATCTAGGGAGTAGGACTTACTCCAGTCTCATTCTAATCTTTTGCACTTGCTCTTTGCGCATCTAACTACCTGGTTGAACCATGGGGCCGAATAGGTGGATCTGGCTAGGCTCACCGGGTTCAAACAGGAGAGTTTATCAAGAGCATTTGTCAGCCAGAGATTTAAACTCGCGACATCCTAGTCTCGGTTGTCTGAGAGGGGAGGCTTAGTGTCCGCTAATATAGGACCTAGCATTTCAGGTGTGACCCTGCCCCTGTTCCTTTTGACTGTGATGGAACGTGCAGCGGCCGTCGACCTGAACTTCAGAAGGAAGGAAAAAGGGACCAGGCAGTGGTCTGACCAGATGATGTGTACTGTTTTTTTTACCATTAACTCCTGCATGTTCATGCAGATTAGGTCAAGAGGATGGCCGGCTTTGTGTGTGGGGAAGGCAACCCGCTGGGCAAAATTGAAGCCCGCAAGGGTCTTTAGAAAGTTAGCACTAAGCGTGCATTCTGGGTCATCGATGTGGAGGTTAAGATCACCTAGGACGGTGAAATTGGTGTAGCAGGTGGCAGATTGAGCAATATAGTCTGCCAGTAGCTGTGTCTTGTTATGTCCACAAGCCAGCGATCAATAGAGCAGAAGCCCTGAGAAGGCGAAGGAGGGGGATAAGTTAATAAAAGGGGAGGTTGAGACCCAAAAATCCATCATCTGCCAAGCAGCCAGACGGGCTGTGTGAGAAGGGGGAGCTCTGATAGGCTTTAGCCTGTGACCAGGACTGGGGGCCAAAGCCTGGTAGTCTCCCTTCTTAGTGAGGGGACATCACACAGGGAAACCAAAACCACCTGCACTGGAGCCTGGAACACCAGTACCTGCCTATTTGCCAACACAAGTGTGCTCTGTGAGGAAGAGGACAGAATTTATGGGAGTGAGGTCATGTGGGGAGCCGAACCTAGAGAAATCCCTGAGTGAATTTTGAGGGAAGGGCTGCGCACCAATCTGTTTGTTGGCTGTGTGCAGTGTTGGGTCAATGACCCCCGTATGCCAGGAGAGGGCCACCTTGGACGGAGGTGTGTACTAAGCGCCATGAGCGACTTGCCAAACCCATACCGCTGCACTGCAGTGACCCCTTGTGCCAGGAGGTCATGGGGTGGGCATTGTTTAAGTTACGGATGCCAGAGCGCGGAGACTCATACGGATTCATTAATCAACAAAATTACGTATTGATTTCGGGAGGCTAGGCACGGTTACTCAATCAGAGGTGATATAGTAAGAGCACTTATTCATTTATTTATTGAAGAGTTTCATATAGCGCTGGCCAGACCCGAAGGTATCGGAGCGCTTCACAGCATGGGTAAAAAACACACATTTTGGCAGTCCTAAGTATAATGTTTCATGGCGCAATTGGAAGTCTCGGTGCACTGAACGACAATGCAGGAAAGGAAGACACAGAGAATCACAACATAGAGCGAAATGACATGAGCTGAGCCTCCTTTAGGGGGAGGGGAAAGAAGAAAGGGTCAGGAAGGGGGTAAGGAAGAAGTCTAAGTGATGAAGTGACTGTGTCCTGCAAAGTGCAAGCTTAAGCGATTCAGCAGCGGCTATCCATTCGGGAGAAAACGGTCAAGGAAGAGGTCTTTGAGCAGCCTTTTGAATTGTGTAAAGGAAGGGGTAGACCTGATCTGGACTGGGATTGAGTTCCGGATTTTGGGTGCATTTCCAGAGAAGGAATGAGAAGCGTTTTTTGTTTGCGGATTTTCGGTGGGATGAGGAGTAGAGTGTTGGAACTTCTGAGGCTCCTAGTCTGACCGGCCTTCTTGAGTTTGGCGGTCAGGTATGCGGGTTTCCCTGTGTTCAGGGCTTTTTGCGTGAGGCAAGCCGTTCTAAAATTTGCACGCATTTCAATCGGGAGCCATTCTATCTCTCTGAGTGCGGGCGAGATGTGTTCATACTTCTTAACCCTGGTGACCAATCTAGCTGCTCCATTGAGAGTTGATCTGAGGGAGGTTAGGTGGGATTTTGCTGCACCTGTGAGGGCGGCATTCCCGTAGTCAAGTCTGGACAGCACCAGGGATTGAGTAGCTTGTTTAAGGTCGTTAGGCTGGATGAAGGGTTTTATTTTGTTGAGTAGCTTCAGGTTGAGGAAGGTGCTCTTTGCGGTGTTCCTGATGTGTTTAGTCATGTCGAGTTTTAAGTCAAGGGTGATTCCCAGCGATTTTGCGGAATCCGCCTGGGTGAGATAGCCGTTTAGAGCATCAATTGCTTTTAACCATTCTATGATTTGGGGCTTCTCCTCTTTGTTGGAGATGAGGAGGATTTCCGTTGTGTCTTTGTTGAGTTTCAGGTGGTTTTGTGATGGCCAGTTTTGGACTTCTTTCAGAGAGTGTCGTTGAGTCTGTGAATGTCATCAATGGAGGAGGTTTCAAGATAGATCTGGGTGTCGTCAGCGTAGAGGTGGAAGGGGATGTTTATCTTTTTGAGTATGGCAGCGAGGGGTTCCATGTAGACGTTGAACAGTTGTGGGGAAAGAACTGATCCTTGGGGGACACCCCTGCTGACGGGGTGTAGGTCTGATGAGGAGTTTCTGATCTTTATTCTTTGGGTGAGGTTCTGGAGAAAAGAGGAGAACCACTTTAAACTCACCTCTTCTGCACCTACCCTTTCTTGAAGTACCTACATCAGTAGGTTGTGGTCCACCGTGTCGAAGGCCGCCGATAAGTCCATGAGTATGAGTAGGGAGCATTGGCCTGCATCGAGTGATTTATATAAATCGTAGATGACGTTGAGGATTGCAGTCTCTGTGCTGCAGCCTTTTCTGAACCCTGATTGGTGGGTGTTTAAGAGGTTAATACAGTCTATGTGTTGAGTCAGTTGGAGGAGAACACACCTTTTCAGGATTTTAGCTAGGAGAGGAAGACTGGAGACGGGTCTGAAGTTATTCAGATCATTAGTGTCGAGGCCTGTTTTTTTCAGTAATGGCGTGACTTGGGTGACATTGAGGCAGACGGTATGACTCCGGTTGTAAGGGAGCTGTTGAAGATGTTGGCCCAGAAGGGGGCTAGGGAGAGATAGAGCTTTTTGGCCAGCGGGGCTGGTATACGATCAGAGGCGTGTGATGACGGTTAAAGAAGGATAATATCGATTGGGGAATTGTCAGATGTGGTGAAGGTATCTTTTATCCATAAAGATGTACTAGACGGCCTAATGGCTATTGATTCACAAAAAATCTGCAACACAAACCCTCAAATGATTAAATACAGAGCTCAGATCGATTGTGAGTCTAACTTAGCCAAAAGTGCTGCCTTTACTGTCCAGGGAAACGTTAAATCAAGACAAACTACTGGAACTTCCTGACTGAGAGTACATTAAGTTGTTATGGGAATGGGAGACAGTGGCCAATTTGATCAGGCTTTCAAATTCATCCAAGGTCTCCTATAGTATTGGAGCCGGAACTCCCAACAACACACTCTTACCCAATTGGGTGAACAAGGGAAGAGTAATTGGGGATCTAAAATAGTGGTGTCTAGTAGAGGAGTCCTGAATCCTTGTGATTCTCACAAGTTGACCCAGAGTATCCAGAGCCAGATCAAAATTGTGTCCTGGAATGTAGCAGGGGCTACTAAATTGTTGTCAGAACTAGATTGGGGCCCGTTTATAGACACCCAAGACATCTGCCTTTTCCAGGAGACTTGGTGCCTTTCTCAGGTGTGGGTTTACATCTTCTTGCCTAAACGCGGTACAATTCGGAAAGGGAAGGCCTTGGGGGGCCTAGCTTTCAGTGCTGCCACTAAAAATATTTAATGTTTACAACAGAGTGGTAGCCTGTAATGCAGAGACTATGATACTAACTCTGCCGGAATCCACTGTCTTTGAGCTAATAGAAAAGAGTTACTGATAGTAGCTGGGGACTTTAATTCTACCTTCGAACCTTTAATAGCAGTCTCACCTCATTTGAATGCGTATCAGAATAGTCAGTGGAAAATCCGGGAGGTTGATCTTTCGAGAGTGAAATGGATTCCCAAATCATCACAGGTGTTAGCACGGACGCTAAATTTGGACCTTCGAGCCGCCACTGGTTGGGCACTTTCGGATAGGCAAGGCAAAATGACCAATAACAGACTGGGTCATCTCAGCAGGATTGATTGTTTTTTGAGTTATTATAAAGTTCTGGCCTTCTTTATTGGACGTAGTAGTAGACAATACTGGCAGTGGCCACAATGCCTTGAGCCGGACATTAATGGGCAGCGTAGTAGTGAAACCTGTATTTCTAGGCAGTCCGGACACGGGTAACCTCTCCCACACTAATAATGACAAGACCATTCAGTGGGATTGGGTGGTCAAGCACCTCTTCGCTCTAGAAACAGTTGTGAGGAAGGTTAAGGAGGAAGTTGAAATCATACATGCCCTTCCCTTGGAGCTTACAGATGTGATAATAAAGGACACGCATGAAGGGCTCTACTCACAGATCAGGTACGTCTTAGGAATAGGGAAATGAGCTGATAGAAAAAAAGCCTAAGAATGTGGCCTGGCAGAATAATGCCTGTAGATCACCTAAATCAGAGCTTTGTGCAGCTGAAGCCAAATCTAAATCGGATTTGGTGAAGTGTAGGACATGTCACAGGAGTGAATCGGTCCAAGCAAAAGGGGTTTGGGAGAGGTCTCTGTGGGCTGCTTTGCATGAAGCATTAACAACCAAGGGCAATAAGTCATTTTGGAGAATAGCCTCTGTATGTGACAATGCGCTAAAAATGATCTGGAATACTGTGAGCAAGCACAGGATCGGGTAGCCCACTTCAGTAGGCTATATTCATATGATTGCTCCCTAGGACAGAATGACCAAGTCCCATTGACTGTGTCTGAATTAGGTAAACAATGTACTTTAGAACTTGATCTAAGCTAAACACTAGCTGCCATTAATTCTTGTATTGTGTCCACAGCTTTCGTTTCGGATAGGGTCCCTAAAGACCTATGTATGGCCAATCCAGAAGTGATTGGGCCATACATCAATCTCTTATCAAATGCAATACTTTCCAGTATGGAAATCCCGTCATTGTGGAAATTTGCAGAGATTATCCTAATTTACAAGACGGGGATCACAGAAATCCTGAGAAATACAGTACCATTCAAACGATTTTTGTAAACAGATACTCGTTAACCTGTAGGGCTGGATGTAGGAGAATGAAGTGTTGTCTGATTTCAGGAGGGCTTCAGAAACCATGTTAGTACTATTGACCAGGTCTTTCAGTTTATCTGTATTTTTGGCAAAACTGCAGCAATGAATAGGGTCAAACAGTGTGTTGCCTTTGTTGATCTACGGGCCGCATTTGATTTGACCCCTAGGAGAACATTTAGGAGAGTCCTGGAAGCAATGGGTACTCCCGCAAATTTACTACATAAATACGGTTACATTCAGAACATTTTGCCCAAGTTAAATGGGGAGAAAATGGGCAATTGACTGAGCCCTTTAGGTTCAACCGAGGCGTTGGGTATGGGTGTATGTCTTCACCCCCATCCTGTTTTCCCTGTATATTCACGGGGTGGTGGATTATCTGAACAGGGATGGGTACGACACAGTTAAAGGGGAGAAGGGTGCCTGCCCTCCTCTTCATGGACAGCCCCCTATTCATATCAAAGTCACTCAAGGTGCTCCAACAGTTGTTAAATAACTTCAAGACACAATTCATGATTTTTGGCAATACAGAATTTAACTGCAAGAGCCAGATGTATGTGGGTAATAACCCAATCGATCTGCGGTCAAATATTGACTATCTAGGTGTAAGATTATCGTCAACTAGAAAACGCACACATGTCATAAATCCAGCAGACAGCAAGTGTAGTTAAGATCCATGAAGGACATTACAGAGGAGGGTGAAACAGACCAAGGAGATCTAGAACATCAAGGCCCTTGGGGCTGCCTTGAATGGGGCAGAGCTGTGGGGGTGCATGAATACCACTGTTTTGTCAACAACTGAATATACAAGTCCCTTTTGAGCCTTTCTGTGAGCACAAAGGAGGATCTCAGAAAAAAAATTAAATGAGGAATTTTGACCTACTGGCACCGCTTGTGGTCCGCGCCAGCTCTTGAACCATATCGGGTGAATTTAAAAGATCTCATGGTACCAGCTTGTGCCAGTGACATATCGAGGTTGGGATCCAGAAATGCCCTTCTGGATCCCATCCACAGAGGAGATGAGCTCAATTCCCAAAGCTCTGCTAAAAGAAATTTACTGGGAGGTAACAGCCCTGTAAACTATCACTTAGTGTAAGGGATTGTTATCATTGGAATTTATAGACCTCAAACCCTGCCCACGGTATGAACCAACAACTGATGAACTGTATATCTAATTTAGATATAGAAATCCTACAAACAAAACGTGGGCAGCACCAAGTGGGCAGTGGATGACTCAAATGGTAGCCTTTGTCCCATATGTATATAGGCGCCAAAAACATTGACTCATTTTTTGGTGCCTGTTTTATCGTGGCTTATGAGCAAAGTAGATAGTCCTCTTTGCAGGTGGCACATAGGATCTTTTAGAATACTCAGGGCTGACACAAGTGGAGTAGTGGTCTTTTCTATTGCCAAATACTCGAAGGCAGTCTAGCTCAGGTGATGTAAGTGTACCCAAAGAAAGTGAATAGCTGTTGCATATACTCAAAATCTAGATGTCCCCGTAATGTAGGTTTCCCAGTGGCTGAAACGAATTGAGACATTGGCCTGGGTACTGTCTTCCCATCTGATATTTCCCCTGTACATTGACAGATATATGTTGCAATTGCACGGCTCACTTCACACCGAGACAATTGAATGTGTGCGGCTACCGCTTTTCATGGATTTTGTGACAATTGTAAGAAAGAATTGTGTTCTTTTTTAATTGATGGGCTGACACGAACTGAGTTATTGGACTTGGTATTGTCTTGCATCTGATTTTTCCTTTGAACTTTGATAGATATATGTTGTAATTGTACGGATCACTTTATATCAAGACAATTTAATGACAGCTGCAACTGTATTTCATGGATTCTGTATAAATTGTGCGCTACTTTTTAACTAATGGTTCTTTTAAACAGAACTCTCTCTGACCATGCTCCTAATGTGATTTTTATTTTCAATTTCTATGGGATTGCCTGCGAGCGCCCTCTGGTGTTTTATGTACGTGAGTTTTACTTCTCTTTTATGCTGTATGTGATGTATTTATTTATGTTGTACTTTTTTGATCCTGGTGATCGAAATAAAGCATATGATGATGATACAGATTTACAGACAGTATAAAGTGGAGTTGATGATCCCACAAACGTTAGCGTCTTGGAATTCCTTTTTGCTGTTGTGTTGGGATTGCGTCAGAAAATGTGCTTGCATAGTCAGCAAAGTATGATATGTTGGCGGGCCAAATCATTGGATGAGTGATTGTTATGATGCTAAAATTAAAATTGGAAAGGAAAAACTGATGGTAGCTCACAATAAGTTTTTTTTAGAAAGGTTGTCAAGGGGATTTTTAGGCATCTGGTTTTGGTACTGGTGGTAATGCACGAGGAAATGGTGGGCAATTTGAGCAAGGTGGAAATGGTGGTCCTCGTGTTAGAGGTAGGAGATGTATTATCAGTTCCAACAGCAATAATGTGAATAATACACCGGTAATGGCATTTGCTATACTGTAGGAAAAATGGACACTGGAAACAGGATTGTAGATTTAATCCAAATAGATTTGAAAATGAGTCACAAATTGTTTCCGAAATGCAGCAAAACCTACATCAGATGGCACAGAATGGGATAACGTAATCAATGGTCTTGGGCCTATCGTCTTTTGTGCACAACAAGCAAAAGCCAAGGCAATTTAATGATAACATGCATTCAGCTTCAGTCCTGCAAACGTCCATGCAAAATAACATGCAGGCATTTGCATCAACTTTTAGCAAAAAACCTTCAGTAATTGATCATTTTCCCACAGCTTGCAGATACACTCGGAGGGCTGCGTTCGGCACAATGAAGGTGCCTGAGAAGGCATGAGGCTTATATGCTTGGTGCAGTGCTAGAGGTAGAATAGAACAGCTCTCTTGCGTAAGGAAAAGTGAACGGCCATTGAGTTTCCTTTTTACCAGATAAGTTTCTTGCAACCCGCTCCACATTGAGGCAGGTGGAGGTTTCTAACCTTCCCTCTCGCGGAAAAGAAGTCCAGGTTTTAGGCCTTTCAAATAAACATGTGACTGTTAGGGTGTTAGCTAATGTCCCAGTAAAAACTGGTTCAACTATAACTGATCATGAATTCATAACCAGCTAGACGTGTCCAGTTAATATGTTGGAATAAACTTAACTGAGTAGTTTAATTCGCATCGCACCAGATGAAGTCTGTATTGAGACAAAGGATGACAATGCAGAGTTTAAAATAAAATGACAAGAAGCAAGAACTACAGTATTTCCAATTCTTACAACAGAAGACTTGCCCCCAGAAATCACTGTAAAACCAAATGCAGTGTGACCCCTATATTTCGCAATTCAAGCTTACTCATGAAGCAGGCGGGGGGGGGGGGGGGCGGTCACCTGTTATTGATAAAATGATTTACCAGTGTAGTCTAAGAAAAGTACCATGGAAAACGCGAAATTACATTGCGAGGTTTTAAAAACGGCCCGAACATGCTTATCTGTGTGATACTGACAAGCAAAAATAGAGAGGACGAGGAAGTGGGAAAACACACCAATTACAACGGGGTTTGTGCAATCAGCTAAATATGGCTCCAGCAAATAAATGCACTGAAAATCATTCCTGTAAATCTTCATGATAAGCTCTCTGACTGGTGCTTAGTATCTATCCTGGTTCTTGGTTCCTGGTGACTATTCTAAAAGTGCCATTCAAGATACCTAAACTTGATATTAAATGGTTTGTCAGAAGTTAATCTTCGGAGTCAAAGTGATTGTCCGGAAAGTAAAGAGTCACTATTATTAAGTCATTAGTTCAAATTACCTAGTTTTGTAATTAAACATTTAAAAAAAAAAGTAAACTTCTTAATGTAAAAGTATTGAACAAACAGATAAATGCTCAATTGTATACAGATGACATCTGTTTTTAATGAGAGATACACATTTTGTGTCATATCTGTTTATCTAATGTTGGCTGAAGAGATACAAAATGTTATAGTAATCCAATCTGGATATAACCAGCACCTGGATTACTGTTTTTGGGCAGATTCAGGAAGAAGGTGAAGGATTTTTTTTTTAAAGATCTAAAAATGTCAAAACACTTTCCGGTATGGGCATCGAAAGAGAGCTGCTCATTGATCCAGATTTAAATTTGTTTATTGAGGTTTTTTCATAAAACGAAATAACAGAAAAACAGTTCATTACTCGTTGCACTTTTTGTTTTACATCGTTATTACGATTGTTGTAGAACATACATCTGATGCTGATCCGTAATTCAACAGGTCATCAGCTTTCAACCCATATAGTCCTTTTACGGTGGGGTGTGTCATGCAGGGGGTGGGTGGCCACCGTGCTGCGCCGTTCATATTTGTTGCCGTTGTAGTTGCGGGTGCGCTTGCTGTCGTTCGACTTATGTGACCCCACTTGTAGTGTATACCTGCACATGCCGAGCGCTGTGTGTCTGTGCTTGAGTGTGTTCGTGTCCCCAATAAGTGAACTGTAACCTCGTAACTTCATTACGTCTGGTGCGTAACCGTACACCAATAACTGTGTGGGCTCAGATTGGACAGGGGTTGGCAGGGGGTTTTCATATGTCGATGGATCGCATTCCGTGATATGGGTGATGATGTTGGTTCGATGTGATGTGGTCATCCCGTGACCCACCACCTGGTGTGCAGGGAGAGGGTCCGTGCGCGAAGCGGTTCTGAGCGAGCAGTTTCACCTGCGAGAAGGACGCGTCAATACATCGCATGCGCTGGTGTGGACCTAGGGACATTCCTACGTCCTTGAAGCGTCCGCCGTGGGCCCTATAGAGGATGCATGTGCCGTCTGGGGCTGGGGGCTTGCCGGTTCAGACTCGGGGGTGGTTTCATGGGTGAAGGTATGAAGTAGTTGTGCCCACTCGAGAGAGATGGGATGTTTGCGGGTACCTTTTGCTTCTTTATCTCGTAAAACCTCTTCTTCCGCCCTCCCCCATTTTTTCAATGCCCCTATCCAGGCTGCCACCGGGGGACATGCCGGGGCTCGCCAGTACATGGCTATTCCCCTTTTCGCCAAGAGGATGGCAAGGGATAGGAAGCAATGCTGTGTTTTGTGAGTTTTTCATCTGCGGAGCACTCCAAGGGCGCATGCCTCCCAGGTGAAGAAGAATGTGATGTTGGTTGTGGTTCTGAGTGTCTGGTGGACCCGACCCCAGTATTCCTGAAGTGTAGGGCAATTCCAAAACATGTGTTTGAAATCCACGCTCGATAGGTGACAACGGGGGCAGGTAAAATCTGTATCTGGATAAAACTTGTGGAGCCGGTGAGGGGTAAGGTAGGCCCGATGGAGGATGTTAAATTGGATATTACGGAAGGGAGCATTCCTGGATACGTTTTTTAGGAAACTCGAGGGCCATTTCCCACTCTTTATCAAGCAGTGCCCGTCCTATTTCCTCTTCCCATTTCTGACGTAGCGGTTGCAAGGAGGGGAGGATAAGTGTTCGTACTGCTTTGTAAAGCCAAGTAACCAGGTGGTGCCCTATCCCCATATGTAAAATTGTGTGAATCACCGGGTGAGTTGGCGGTTCCCCTGCTGCTGGATCCCAGTATCTATGGCTACTGTTGACCAGTTGCCTGTGTAGTAAGAATTGTCCCGGGGGAAGCCCGTATTTTTCCGATAAGTGGGCGTACGTTTTAATTTGGCCGTCCTCAAATAAGGCTTCCATCTCCGTGATCGCCAGATCGGTCCAAATTTGGAGGGTGTTGGCACTGTAGTATCCGTCGTCCTTGGGGAAGCCCACCAATGGGAGCAAGGGCGAGTATGGGGGCTGGCCTCGGGACATACGATGGATACGCAGCATACAAGTGCGAGCATGGACAGCTGCAGAGGCCCCGTGTGTACGGGCCTCGTACCTGGGAGTAGCATCCAGCGGATAAGTGGCAGTGGCGTGCGGCCTTCCGCGGTGACGGTCTCCCCCGGGTGCCGCTCCGCCGTCCAATATGACAGCCATTGCAACTGAGCTGCGGGGAAGTATGCCTCAAAGGAGGGTGCTCCCAGCCCCCCTCCGTCGTGGGGGATGTATAATGTCATCAGGGCCACCCGGTGTCGTCCCCCCCATATTAGTTCAGCAAGCAAGGAGTCTCACTCCTTAAAAAATGGCCGCGGTGGTATAACTGGGATGTTAGCAAAGTGATATAACAGGCGTGGGACCATAATCATTTTGGCCAGTGCCACTCGGCCTACAGGGGCTAGAGGCAGCGATTTCCAGAACCCCACCGCAGACCCGCCAAGGCCCTACGGTGGTTCCCGTCGTACATATCTGTCGGGGCATGGTATAGGCGCACTTCCAGATACCTGGGCGCCTCGGCATTCCACGCAAGTGATTGTGTCCCTATCTGTATCTCGAATGGGGCTATGTGTGGGCTGAGCAGATACAGGGTGGATTTGTCCCAGTTAACCTTCAGGCCAGAAGTCTCCGCGAAGTCATGTAGCGCTTGCCATATGGGTGTCAGGTCTTGGGTAACGTTGCGGACATAAAGGGACACACAATGTGTCATGCCTGCCAGTGGAATGCCCCATTCCTCCCCCTCCTGGCGTAAACGTATTGCCAGGGGCTCCACCACTAGGGCAAACAGGAGAGGGGATAATGGGCATCCCTGCCTTGTTCCCCCTCTCCACAGCAAACGGTGGGGAGATATTTTTGCCCATCCTGACTCTCGATGTGAGATTGGTATATAGGAGTTTTGTATAGTCTACCAATGTGGGGCCCATGTCTACCCTGCCAAGGACAGCAAACAAGTAGGCCCATAGTAAGGTGTCAAAGGCCTTTTCAAGTACCAATAAGAGGCAGGCAGCCCGTGGGAATTGCATCTGTGTTTCGTCCTGTTTATGGAATAGCCTTCGTATGTTTTGTGAGGTTGTGCGCCTTGGGATGAATCCACATTGATCTGGGTGGACTAATGGTGACAGAATTTGGGTGTATCGTTCCGCTAAGATTTTCCCTAATACCTTGCAGTCCGTATTGAGGAGGGTTATTGGGCGATATGAGGAGGGCAGGGTGGGATCTCTGTGTGGTTTGGGGAAGGGGACTATGATTGAGTCTCGGAGGGAGCCGGGGAGTATTTCCTTGTCGAGTGCTTCATCATACATTATTGCCATACGGGGGGCCAAATGGGTTGCGTACGCACTGTAATATTCTACTGGGAAGCCGTCCATTCCTGGGGCTTTATTAGGCGCTAGCACTCTAATTGCGTGGATCACATCCGTGGGTTTAATCCGTGTCTCCAGTTGCTTTTTATCTTCTGGTGAGATTTGGGGAATTGGTAAGGGGTCTAGGAAATTGGCACTTGCTCGGTGACTGTCCCATGCTGGGGTCTTGTAGATGTCGGAGTGTAGTCATGAAAGACATTTAGAATGTCCACTTGTGAGTGGCGGAGAACCCCCCATGCCATCCATCAGCGCTGTGATTGGTTTGAGCTCCGTGTCTTTTTTGGCTAACCATGCCAGGAGCGCGCCTCCCCTATTACCCTCCCGGTGGATATTTGCTGCGTTTAAGCGGAAATTATATTTACGGAGGTCAGTAAGGGTTTCTGCATAAAGTCTTTTTGCCTCTTCCATTTGTTCTGGTGTGGTCCCACCCTGGTCCGCCTGTTTGGAAAGATTCGCCAGGGTGTGTTCAGCTTTTTGCAACGCGCCCTCTAGAGTTTTACGGATCCCTACTATTTGTTGAATACAGTGTCCCCTCGCCGCTACTTTATATGTGTCCCACTCTATCAGACGTGATGTCGCTGTGCCGGTGTTTAGTGTAAAATGTTCTTGAATGTGAGGCAGTCTTTCGGTAGCTTCCAGGTGGGAATGGGGGAATGGGGGGGTGTGGTGGTCGCCATCGTAGGGTCAGTGTGTGCGCGTCGTGGTCTGAGAGCACCCTCCCCAGGTAGTCCATATGCTGCGCTTTTGGTAGTATGGCAGCCGAGCAGAGGAACCTGTCCAGATGCACCCGAAAGTCGTGCGGAATGGAATGAAAGGAGTATATTCTGGTGTGTGGGTTGTGCAACCGCCATACGTCCGCCAGCGCAATATGTGTCACCCACGTGTTGAATGCCTCTGTTTGTTTAAGAACAGGTGAGTATGCGGGGGGGATGAGATCTATCTAGGGATATGTCTAGGGCGCAGTTGTAATCGCCGCCTAGGATCCATGGGGTATGCGTGTAGTTTGTTAGTGTTCTGGTGAGGCGGGACCAGAATGGGGGTTGTTCCACGTTCGGGGCATATATACTTCCTAGTAATAGGGGTTGGCCCTCTAGGAGGCCTGTCAACATAGCATATCGCCCCTCTTTGTCTAGCTCCCTCGTCATTTCCTTGAATGGGGTACCCGGACGGATCTAGATTAGGGCTCCCCTGGCAAATGCAGAGTACGCTGTAGCGCATATGATACCTCGCCATTTCTTACGCAAGCGCTCTACCTCCGGTGCCGTCAGATGTGTTTCCTGCAAAAGGGCTATCTGCGCTTGCTGCCTCTTTATGTAAGCGTACACCGCATATCGCTTACTCACTGTATGCATCCCCCGCACGTTGAGCGTGAGAATTGTCATGTCCGTGTTAGGGACGCGTTTGGTCATGTTCTGTGGTTGTGGAGTGGGGAAGGGTTGCGCCTCTGCTTGCCAGCTGGTCGGAGTCCCCTCCCATCTGCACGATCACCCATTACTAAGTCAATTCCCTGCCGTCCGTGTGTTCCTGTAGGGGTATCAAAGGGCTGTCCTGGGGTTACTAGGAACTGTAACCAGAACTGTGGGAAACGTTCCCAACTAAGGGGACTTATCACTCTGGGCAATAGGTTCAAACTGCACATTACGTGCTAACTGTGCTACGTGAGGTTAGGGGGGGGTGTTGCGTGCGTGCCCTGGATGGTTTGGCCTCAACCGCCCGCTGTATATGGTGTGTATTAGAAGCCCGGGGATTGTGCTGCTGTGTAAGTTACTCACGGTCCACCAGTCCATGCTGCCAGGAGCGTAGGAGGGTCCAGGATAGCACCCTCAAGTGCCTCCACCGCAGGCAGCAGGATCCCACAGGAGGACCGGCGAGGATGGAAGCGCCATGGCTTTTTGTTTGTTTCCCCCTCCCCCAGGCATCTTCTCCTCAAAATCACAGTCATATTATTGTGTCCGCTGTCTGGGGTGTCACCAGCCGTGGCGTCACCGAGCCATCCCGAGACTTTGTGGCGTCACTGTGTTCCTCGTCTGTTGTTAACAGGTGGGGGCTCTTTCTCCATTGGAACTGTTGCCCGTCAGTCCCGTCACTAGTGCTGCTTCTCTCAGAGCTCTTCTGCGTTCCTCAATTATTTGTTCTAGGTCCGGTGTTTTTTTATCGTAAATTTCCGTTAGTTTGGGCAGTTGTGTTAAGGTGATTCGCTTTCGCTGCCACCGTCGGCTGTTTGATAGTTGCCGACCCTGTGAACCACCATGATCACCCAAGTCTCTCAGATGTTGTTCCGCCCAGTCGTTCGCTGCCCCGGGGTCTGTAAAAAAAGTCATGGTGTTGTCGTGGAGGATCTTGAGGCGGGCGGGAAATAGAAGTGCATATTGTATGTTGTGTTGGCGCAAGACACTTTTCACTGCCAAGAAGGAGGGCCGCTGGCGTTGTACAGCCTGTGAGTAATCTGGGAACAGCATGACCTGTTTGTCCTCTACTCGGAGTGGAGCTGCCTGTCGAGCCGCTCGAAGCACCGTGTCCCTATCCTGGAAGTGGAGCAGCTTCAATAGGAATGGCCGAGGTGGCGATCCCGGGGGCGGTTTTCTGGCTGGGACCCTGTGGGCTCACTCCACGGAGAAATAAGGGGTGAGGTCCTGCTCTCTTGTGAAGGTTTTAAACCATGCTTCCGTGTAGTCGACAGGGTGCTCTCCTTCTGCTCCTTCCGGCAGGTTGAGGACACGAATATTGCTCCTGCGCGACCTCCCTTCTAAGTCATCTGTTTTGCTCTCCAGGGCTTTCACTCTTAGTTGTAGCTCTGCTAGGGATTCATGGTACGCCTTTAGTTGGGGTTCCATCGCACGGAGTGTCTTCTCGCCCTGGTGTACTTTATCCGCTAATTTTTTGTGGTCATCGCGCAGCAAATTGATGTCCGTTGCTAGTTCACCAAACCAAACTTAGTCTCCATGGTTATACGTGAATGTTCAATTGCTGCGAGAACTTGGTCTAGTTTGGCGGATGTGCCATCCGTGCCCGGAGGTTCTCTTGATGGGTGTGCGGGCATCTGGTCTGAAGATAGTTTACGGGTCCCCATCGGGGTAGTCGTTGCCACAGTCGCTCTCTGTCGTCCCATGACCCAGATGCCCAGGTTCTTAACCTTTGGCTTGGGGAATGGTAAAGGACTGACGTTGTCTGGCCACCAGGCATTAGTCAAGGGCTTGCCCAGAACCAGGACCTCAGTCGTTTCAGCATTCAGTTTTAAGCAGTTGAGATCCATCCAAGCAGCAACATCAGACAGACATGCACAGAGGGAGGGAGGACACCATCTGCTCACTATTGTGAGACGGAGTACGTATGATACAACAGTAAAACCATACTGCTCGATGTCCCCAGCCAGAGTACTAGCATAAACATTGAAAAGAGTGAAGTTCAGAGACCAGCCCTGAGGCACCTCTGGTAGCAAGGGGCGGGCTGACTACGGAGTTTTTGAGATACTTGAAAAGTACATCCCTGCAGAAAAGAGGCCAACCACAGCAAAGCGTTACCACTAATGCCACTGTTCCAGAGTCGCTTGATCAAACTATTGTCGAAAACTTAGCAAAAGTGGCACTGAGATCGAGCATAAAAATAGCTTCGATATTGCCCTCATCCCCAATCTGCCTAATTGATTCAGAAGCTAGCATCAAGGCAGACTCGGCGCTGAAGGGGGGGGGGCAAAAACCTGATTGCGCTCCTTGTAGTAGCTAGCCCATTATTTTACAAAAAAAACAAAAGCTGTTTATTTACATGTTTTTCTGCTAATTTACCTATAAGTGCCAATAATTATATGGGACAATAATTTTCAGGCCTTAAAGGATCCAAATAGTGGATTTTATAACAAGGGGACCACCATAGCATGTTTCCAATGTTGAGGAACACAGCCGGAGGTCAGGGAGAGAATGAGCACTTTACCAACAACAGGTTGGATAACCTTGCAGCCCAACTCCAAGATGGCGGGGAAATTAGGAGTATGGGTATTCTAATATTACGACTCCCTAGAATCTAACTTTTAATAATCGTATGTATTGATGATGAGAAGGCTATTCCCAAGACTCAATGAACCACCCAAGTTTACAGACCTTGAGCCAACCATGTACAGGAAAGTGAGAGCTTGTGTCCCTACCAATGAGGCATATGATGCATTTTATTAGCATAAGACATTTTGACATTAATATCAAACTGTTTTGATGTCAATAAAATGGAAACCTTAGGACGTTTATAAGGTGGTGTTTGGAGGGATCGTATGATGTGGGGAACTCCACAGTCCCTCCCAAACTGCATAGTTTTGACCTCTCTTCCGGAGACCACCTTCTTTTCATAACGAGACTGAGTTGCAGAGAGACATCCTGTGCCCCCATATTGTTCCCTCACACACAAGCATCATCCATATAGCCCCCATATTGTTCCCTCACACACAAGCATCATCATCCATATATGAGGCTCAAAAATTGCCCACAGCAACCTCGGTTTTAGCAAGACTCTGTCCAAATTGCCTCAATTTGCCTCCTGCAATGAAAACAGCTGGATTGTGCTTATAATAACTAGTTTCGACCCAGAAGCATTCAAAAGTGGGAACATACTTGTTATGTGCCTTTTTGTTTTTTCATTTGCTTTTGTGGTTTGTTTCGCTCCCCTTCTGGCCTACATCCACTCAGAACTTGAGAGGTATGATTCCCCATTTGATGCGAGCAGGGTGATTTAGTGCTCTCCACATAATGACCACCCCTACATAATATCTTCTCCCAAAGAAACCCAAGTTAAAGGCAGACAAGCAGCTAGAAGTCCCTGGGGATTTCTGAGTAGCTCAATTGGCTGGCCCAGCTTTGGAAACACTATCACTTGAAAAACCCAACTGCATGGCCTGTGATAATGCCTGTTTTAAGTCAAACTGGCATGGTTTACTGAAAGTAACAATCTCATGCAGTAAGGACTCACTGGGCATAGAGACATAAGGCTTCGTTCTACTGAAGCAGTGCAGAGGGCAACATTTTACCAGTCACCACTAGTTTCCCATACCAGAACTGTCCAACAGTCTAACAAAAAAAGAACCAACTGAGGAAGTGTTTCCCTCACTGTCCATCTTTAACGGTCTACTAACCTATATGACTGTTGTAGCCAATCATCAAAAGGCTTCGTTTAGCACAGTCTGAGTGCTCTGATGACATACAAATGACTAAAGAGGTCCCTTTTTCAGTCGGGTTTGCAGGGGAAAACCATAATACATTGGGTGACTTCTCCTTATTTTTAGCTTCATGATGCTGTTTGACTCTAATATCCTAGGATACCCTCTCTCTCCAAAGACGCAAGACGGAGGCAATGGCTCAACCGCAGAGATTGGGGTGGGATGTCTAGTGAGCAAGGTGAAGATTTAAGATTTGGACAGCATGATGGCTGTGGTTAGACTGGAGCTCTCCAAGCACGGTTGTCTCCTTTCTGGGCACCAATGACGTTGAAATGAGGTAGTGATCTTAGACAGAACCAGCAGAGAAGCGGGAGCAACACTGTCAGAGCAGGCTCTGAAGTATGCACCACATAAAGGTAGATTCATCTGTTAGAAGATATCTCCTACAGCTGCCATTTCAACCATACCTTTCACGCTATGCTGAACCATAGCATCCTGCCACCAAGTCAGTGGGGTGGTATGCCACTTGGAGCTAGAATGTTTCTCAGTGCTTACAATGCAACAACCAAAAAATCAATCACAACAAGCAAAGGGGATGAGAACTACTTTAGATGACATCAGTGACAAAGGATAGTGACAAACATAATTCCAGCTACTCTTAAAGAAAAGAGAACCCACTGACTTTAAAAGAATTGATTTCAGAGGTTGTAACGAAGATTCCTGGGTGAAGTATCAAGAATGGTGATAATGAAGTAAGTAACATATAGCAAGATCAGTTGATGGCTATTACACAGGAAAATTGTACTTCATGTGATGAAAATTATGTACGATTCTTGACAAGCATCAATTAGGAATCCTTCCAACAAAGAAGCAGAGCATATGTCATTAGAGAAGAATTTATCAACAAAAATTCATAGTTGTCGGCAGCACCCATCAAAACTCAAGGCAAATCAGAAGGGAACTATTAAAGTGGAGCCAAACTACACCTGCTACCGGCACACAGGTGGGACTGCTCCAAAATCTGCTTTTCCAATCTGAAGCCTGGGGATATTCGAAGATAAGGAATCTGCAGTTAGAAGTGTCCATCAGATTAGAGAAATCAAGGGACAGCCTCAGGCCATTTCATCCCTTTTAAATGAAGTACGAGTTACTTACCTTTGGTAACGGTGTATCTGGTAGGCACGATTCTAGCCACAGATTCCTTCACGTAGAATTACCCCCAGGCGTGAGACTGTGCGCCGGGGGGGATGGCATCACGCGACTCCACCCAGGCGTCGTCCGTGTACGTGACGTCAGCGAGGTCTCATAAGTCCTACCCCGGCGCGCCTTTGTCCGTTTTCTTCGGGAGAACTTTTCCGCGCAACAACGCACAGCCATAGGCAAAACTGTTTAATTATGGGAACAGTGTGTGAAAAAGCAGAAACAATTGGAGAAAGGAATGGTGACTAACAACACAATAAGGAGCAGTGTCAACACTGCAGCACCCAAAGGCAGGGAAAAGAAGAAATTACAGAGCACAGCCCTGAGCAGTCACCCTGCCAGTACATAGACATCCCCTCCCCCCTGAAAACAAGGGACACATGTAAAAAAGGGTCACAACAACATGTAGCAGGATTACAACGCCAACCAGGAACAAGGAAAGACAACCCTCCAAAACAACCCAAACAGAGAGAGGGACAACCCCTCAAAAGACCAAAGGGCAGAGGCACATCCAAATGACCTCAACCTAAAGGACAGCAGAGGGACCAGAACCCATAGTAATAAAAGGGGAGAAGAAGGGGAGGGAAGGGACAGAAGGTATGCCCTAAACGTGGACGAACCAGAGCAGAAGGTTTCAGAAGTACCTATAAACCCATCCCCAATGTGCTGGGAGGGGAGGAACAAGAGACAGGACGATCATTCCGTTCAACAAGAGCGAAAGTATGCGCCCACAAGAGACCTAGCCACCCACCGGGTAGAGAGAGTCGAAGACCAAGCCAAAGGTCCTCGCAGAACGGGGAGGAAGGGCGGGCCGTGAAGGAATCTGCAGCTATAATAGTCTCTACAAGATACACTGTTACCGAAGGTAAGTAACTCGTACATCTGCTAGAGACTACTAGCCACAGATTCCTTCACGTAGAATAGATACCCTAGCCATACCCCCGGGGAAAGAGGGTCTGCGAAAGGACCCCAACAGCCTGGGCACAACAGGGGGACCCACAGAGGACTAGTCCAACGGACAGGGCGAGGCGCCTCGACCCTCCAGGCAAGGGGAACCCTTACAAGAAGAACACCACTGACCCCAAGGGGGGTGTGGAAAGAAGAAAGAGAAAAACCCTTCCCACTCAACAGAGGAAACCAGGGCAAGGTGAGGCCTAAGCAACCCACGCCCCTACAAGGCAACAAAATCTCCATCCAAGGCAAGGAAGAAAGCAACCCAGAGGCTCCAAGGAGACGAGGGAAAAAGAAGGCAAACCCCTCCACTGGGAACACGCCCCACAAAGAGGGCTGGTGAGCCCACCACAGCCGGAAGTCAATAAAGCAGGCAGAGTGGCGCCGTCAGCAAGAAAGCAGTCTGAAGCAGGAAGAGTGACCCGGGGCAACCAGAAGGACCGGGCAGGCTGCACCTGAAAGAGGGAATTGCACTTGCAACCTACATAAACGCCATGGAGAGCAGAGGCCCGAAGGCGCCCACAACTCCCCAGCACAGAACGAGCTATATAACAGATACCACTACCCCACATAGAGTACGTTAAGTCCCAAGACATGGGAACCCAGGAAGAAACTTCCACAGAAGAGGACAACAAAATGAACTGCAGGAAAAAACAAAACACGGAAGGCTTGTCAAGCAGCCAAAGAGAAAATGACACAAGGCCTAATCTCAGGGCAAACCTGGTGTAGATAACTCAAGGCAAAAATGCACAGTCAAAAAGGGCGACCAGCAGCCAACAGAGCCACAGTCCCAACCAAGAAGGACTCGAAGGCACAGGAATCACACAGATCACACAACTGGGGTGACTCGCCCCAACGAAAAAACAGCTCCCAAAAACCAGATCAAATCACAGGTCACTGTGGGGGAGAAGGAGGAGGAGGCCTAAGCCCCGCCAAGAACCTCCGGATGGCAGAGTCTGCCGGGGCATCGAACAAAAGAGTGCCATCGAAGGGAAGATCCACCAGCTGCTCCCGAACATTTTCCAGGAACACACTCTCCCTAAGCCAAGCATGGCGGCAAAGGGCAACTGAAGAAGCCATGGCATGACCAAGCACCTCTGAGATGTCCGAGCGGAGCGAAGCATAAACGCCGCTAGCTCCCAGCCATCTAACGCATGGTGCCCCAAATCAACACCAGCAACGTCCTTTGAAGCTGCAGATCCAAGGGACTCCGCCGAGTCCCACAAGCAAGAGGTGGCCCTGGCCAACAAACAAAGTGTTAAGTGCCCGAACATATTGCACCCCCAAGAGTCCAGTCCAGCCATTCTTGACAGCAGCTCAGTATGACGTCGTAAGATTCATGGGAGTTTCATGGGTCCAGTTTAAACAATTATATGGCCGGACTGGCCTTTCTCCAGTGATAGTGGAGACAACAGCGACGACAGGGAGGGAAAGGCAGTCCGCAAAAGGGGTCTACTGGCAGAGGGGTGGAGGGAAAGACAATCGGGTCACACGGTACCGGCCGGTGCCGGTGCAGAAGGTGTTGGGGCACCGGATCCCCCGTGGCGGAGTGCCCCAAGCCCCCATCAGAGAAGAACTGAGCGAACCCTCAAAGGGAAGCAGCAGCTCCCTCCCACCAGAGCCCTGGTGAAGAACCTCCAAAAGATGATCCGCGGGGAAATGAGCAGATGGATCACCCATGCGCAAAATCCCCACAGCCGTGGAAATAACGCGAGCTGAGGCCACACCCGCCTCCTTAGGGCCCCGCGGTGGGGAAAGCAGCTCCTCTGTTGGCGACGGCTGCAAGCTAAGGCGGCCATACCCTAAGCCAATCTGAGTGGGGAAGGACCAGGTCTGAAAAGGAGAAAAAAGCGCAGAGGAGTGGGGGACCTGTGGTTCCTCTGGCGAAAACCCCGGCCGCGGTGATGGTGAGGAGCCGGCCTTTGATGACATTGGGAAAAAGCCACGACGCGGCGGCCCATCGCCGGCGAGGACGACATCAGCAGGAGCCCACCCTCCGAGGAAGAGGAGACGTCCGAAGAAGAGTCCACGACCTGACGCCTGTCCGGTGCCGTAGAATCCGCAACCTGGAGCAAGGCATCGTCGTCGTCCAGCGCCATCACACAGTGCTGGAGACAGGAGCCGAGGCGGCTAAGGGACGGCACCAGCTCGACCTCCGACGAGGCAGCCGCCTGCATGGAGGGACGAGAGGCACCCGGGGAGTGGCAAGGAGCCCTTGCCAGCCTCGACCCATAAGAGGGGCCTGCTGACCCCCATGGCAGCGCCAAGGCCGATTCTACCTCCAGCGTAGCAGCCGCTTGCGCGGAGAGACGAGAGGGACCCGGGGAGCGACATGGAGACCCCCGCCAGCCTCGACCCACAAGGGTACGAGAGGGGCTCCTCAGACCCCTGTGGCACCGCCAGGGCCGACTCGACCTCCGACGAGGCGGCCGCCTGCGAGGAGGGACGGACGAGGGGTCCCCCTCCAGCCTCGACCCATGATGTGACGAGGGGGGTCCGCCGACCCCTGTGGCGCCGCCAAGGCCAGTAGCTGCCAGCGCTGAGGCAGCGTCTCCTCGGCCTTAGACAGGATCACCTTGTCAAAGGGCCGAGAGGGGCTCGGGGATGCGACCTGAGCCCCGGCGACCTCGCGGGACACCACAGGGACTCCCACAGGAGTTTGCGCCGAAGGAGGGACCCCCGAAGGGCTAAACCCCAACGGCACCACATCCTCCAAGCCTGGATCCGAACCAGACGGGGCCGGAGCCGCCGGCGACGCCGCGAAGGGCCCCGCACAGCGCAAGGGATCCACTAATGTCCCAGGAGGGGAAGGAGGATTAGGAGGAGCCAGCGAGGCCTGCAAACCTGCCGCATATGTCTTCATCTGGGCTCTTGAAGCCTCCTCACCGGGACACAGTGGATAGGGGGACGATACGCGGTGCCGCATCACCCGTGGAGAGCCCGCGCCCCCAACAGGCCGGCAACCAGCCCTCGGGGACAAACTGCGACACTTACCGACAGGGGAGCGACGCTCTTGCGGCACAGGAGAAGGATGAGGACGACGACGATGACGGCTGCTTCGAAAACCTTCCGCAGAAGCTGACAGAGGTGACGAAGCCGACCTGGACATGCGAGCCGATAGAAGTTTCATCCGGCATTCCCGCAGCAACTTCGGCTTCAACCGCTGACACGCCTCGTAATCAGTGGAGACGTGATCTTCCCCCAAACACCACGTGCAAATGAGGTGAGGGTCTGTCGCCGACATCAGGCATCCACAACACTTACACGTTTTAAAGATTGAAGACATCCGCACACTGTTCCCACAAAACACATGCAATAGCAAAGGGAAAGGCCTAAACAGGCCCAGAGCACGAACCGGATCCGAATTGCATGTGGAAAAGGAAAAAACTGACGTAGGCGCGCCGGGTGGGACTTATGTGAGCTTGTTGACTTCACATACGCGAACGATGCCTGGGCGGAGTCACGTGATGCCATCCACCCGGCGCGCAGGGGTGCTGTGGCAAAAAGATTTTCTGGATCCAGTATCACGCCTTGGGATAATTCTACGTGAAGGAATCTGCGGATAGTAGTCTCTATCAGATAGAAGCCTCCTCTTCCTGGAGAGGAGGGGGCCTGTCCTGTTAACTACACAGCTTGGGGCCTGCAGCTACAAACTACAAGCAGCATGGATGAAATCAGACTATACTTTGTACCCATGCCAAGTGCTAAAGTTGTGTTTGTGATGAAGGGATTTACCTTGTCGTCATACTTGTTTTAATGCTATAATACACTACTGAAATGTGGTCACAGGCATAAGCAGGGATCCCCAAAAATCAGATTTGTAAGGGGCCCCACAAAAAAAGCCCCACTTTCACATCCATGAAAGTGCTCTGTTCTTATCTATATAATAAGTTGTCTGGAAAGAGGTGAAATTTGATGTTCTACCAAAACGACGCAACCTAAAGTTACCATGAAAGTTTCAACATTCTTCTGTGACAACAGAACAAGAGAAAATAACGCGAGGAGACAGCATTGCAGGTTTCATCTAACAACATTAGAAGGCATCAATCAAATAGAGCCTTTTAAGCTTTTTTTTGTTGCTTTTTTTGGTACCAATTGATCCCTTTATTTTGACCACGCCTCATCTGCAATGACTGCAGGTAATTTTGTAGTCCATCATTCAACAGCCGATAAATAGGGTGCAATAATATGAAAAGGCAATAGACCATAAACATGTTTGATATAGTTTAGAAAGATGATTAAGAACAGAGAAGCCAATACAGGAAAGCAAAATGACCACTATGTCACCAAGTACCCCAGAAGAGCAAAATAGGTTAGTGAAGGACTTTGAATGAATGTAAAAACGTAATTTTCTAAAGGGATACTGCATCTTTAACAAATGTATAGGAAGAAGGTGTCCAGTTTCTACTTACAGGTAGTAGGAGTAAGAGTAGTAGCTCCTCCTGGCAAGCAAATCACAACAATGGGGGAAAGAGAAGCAATGGTGAATGAGAAGCATGAATCATTCACATTAAACAAAGCACAACAAATTATTTATATTCATCCATGCACTTATTCGAGTATATATTGCCATGCAGTTTAAAATATCACAACAGAGCAAGACTATGATAAATAAATTGATTGCAGCAGTCACATGCAACATTTTAGTTGGTGCCAAAAGTAGTAAAAAAATAAAACAGAAACTGAATGGCGTATGTATTTTCAGCATGCAGCTCAGTAAACAAGATTGATCAAATTGTGTGCTAGATGTTTTGAAGCATGGAACGCGTGTATGAAAATTATATACAGGTATAGTTGCCACTCTGTAGTTGCACAATCAAAACTCTTGTGGTACAGATGAATGTCTTGAAAACATTTTAAAGGATTGCTACTGCTATTTAATAATATGTACATATATACATTTCAATGCTGTATTTAAACCGATTTTCAATGTCCAAGTGCAAATCCAGACAAACCTCACTCTAACTGATAATACAAATATCTCCAGCATACATTTTTCCATCACATTAATTATGCAAATGACCACACACGTCTATAGATGTCACTTTATACAAGTACAAATGAGCACAGTGTTCATTCGGTCTTAGGAAAGGAAATGTGGGTGCATACAGGCCAAGTATTTAGAACTATTTGCTGAAGAAACACACAATGAAAAGGGAAATGAAGCACAGCTAGAAACAAACCAGCTACACAAAAAAGCAATGGCATTGCAGCTTAAAGATGCAGTATCCCTTTTCTGAACCAGTTTGACAACTGCACAGATAAAGAACAATTCTTCAAGATGCTTTCTTTGCTTCCAGACAAATGTGTATAAAAGCGAGCTAGGCACAAAGCTAAAAAGTGCAGTCATTTTTGTCAGTGAAGTGCTGTCATAACGATCATGTTTTACCAGGTTTGATAGAGTTAATAAAGTCTGTTTTGGAATACACAAACAAACCCTGTAAAACAGGGGTGTCCAGCGTGGGTCCATGGAGGCCGGATTCATGGTAGGTTTGCAAGCTGGTATGGCAACCTGAATAAGTTCCACTGGGTTTCATTGTATGAAAAATATCCTGAATGTCTAGCATGGATGCAGTCCTCCGGTACCAACTCTGAGCACCTCTGATGTAGAAGAACCAAGAATGATTTGAATCCTCATCTATGTACTGTGGCAGATACTGACTTCCTACAAAAGGGATACTACATCTAAGGTTCACTGGGAAGGCAAGCTGAAATTGTACACATTTAAAATAAAAGTTTCAATTTACCCAAATCAGATTTATCAGTTTAGTTTGAACATTAAGCGAGCACAGAGAATGTTAAACCCAATAGGAAGACTTGCGTTAAGGCCATTATTGTGCTCTCTCTCCCACAAGGGATTACATTTGATTTAAGTGATATCAAATTTTATTTGTTTAGGTCTGTACTGGAGGATTCAGAATCACAACAAATGTAAACAATGATTAGCTTTTTCTGGGAGGGGAAGGTGGAAGAGAGGAAGTGGAGGAGAACAGGGTGCACACTGAAGAATGCACATGTTCAGGAGACCAGCATCAAAGCAATCACTGGGAAATATTTGCAAGCAGAGTAGTTTTTTCGCAGAAATCCTCGTCGCCCACCTTAAGCACATCCTGGCCGAATGGCATTCCCCTAGGTTGTGTTTAGTGCCTGCTGATCAGAAAGTTAAATACATTCTAGAAAAAATAATTGTAATTGCCACCAATAAAAGACTCGTTTGCTTTTTAATAAAATATATGACTTTTTGAGAATTTTGTGAGAAGTGTACAAGTTTGTAATACAGGAGATCCCCCCTAACAAAATAAATAAGGGAATCCTCTTTCAACACTACCACGACCTGTTTTATTTTAAATGCCACAGATTAACCTAATTCTGGCACGGCCACAAAATGAGTACCCTTGTAAAGACTGCCATATTGTACGAAGGGCATAGTTTGAGAACAAGGGTTTCATTCATATCAGGCCTCTGTACTTCAGAGCCTCTTCCCCCCCTTGCTCCCAGGATGCCTTGTGGTGTTCTCGCCAACACGCTTTTCACAAATGAAAGTAGGACATGAATGAGGTTGTGTACTCCTAAACCGCTCAATAGCTAACACGATTACACGGGAGTGACGAAGAGCGGCTGTCTGCTCAACTACAGGAACCAAATGATAGCGGCCAGAAAAGTTGCTTCACTGATCCTCATCAAATTTTTTTGTCTTTTAAAAAAAGATTACAAAATATTTGATTGCCATAACACTTTCACCATACGATTTTGAAACGATATGTGTGTTAGATGTAAATGTGGTAATTGTCAACTACAAGAGTAGACAACAGAAAAGAAAGCAGTGCTGGGGAAGGCACATATGACGCTAACTTAAACAAAACACTGTAGCCGTACCTAATGCTTCTAATGCAGACGCTCCGTCTCCAAGTTACATACCTCCAGGGGGTAATTGTAAAGAGGCAATAATTACAAAAAGGCACTAACTGACAACATCTTCCAAATGTACAGTGATCGGTTGCCCATCTCTTCAGGGGAAGGGAGACACTTAAAAACATGTGAAATAATGCATTAAATACATGGGTACGTTTCACTCATTTGCAGTGTATTTCGAGTTCACAGTCAAATATATATTCAAGTTACAGCTCAAAAACAAACAACATATCAAACCAGGCTTTTTCATAGCACGGCAAAACTGAAAGGCACTAAAGCCCTGCCCTGTCTTTACGAGGCTAATAATGACCACAGAAAGGCCTCAAGTTCCCATAAATATAAGAAGCGCATTTACAAAGAAAGCGTGCTGTACTTCGGCCAGGGGCAACGTGTTTGAGCTTGCAACTTTGTACAACAACGTTGCTCCGATAGGAACTAGTCTTTTATGGCTGTGGGAGAAGCCGTAGTTGAAGTGAGTGGTTTTGAATAGGTGCGGGAATTTCTGTCGACCACAAGATGGCACTATTGCTCGTGCTAAGGGTCCACAATAAGCGAGGACATTGAATTTAATCTGGTGTAATAACTTTCTAAGCACCACAAAACAGAACTCGCAGGAGAAATGTTCGCTAGAATGAGGGCAGACTTGTTTCTTTCATTCCACTGGGCTCTTTTTGTGCGGGCGCCGAAAGAACCTAGTTCAAAGACATGCTTTCAAAGACAACATTTTTATGTCGACTTTTGCTACCAAGTACTTTCAGCGATAAACAAAACAGAAATCAATAAGGAGGTACTACGTTTAAAAAGTGAAAGCCTTCGTAATCAATACCCTGCTAGTTAACAATTGTTTTGAAATGCTACCTATACCGGCCGGAAGGATGTTTGGACTGGGTATGGAAAGTTCCACACCAGAGTGCCGTTTTTTTTAATGAGTGTTCCTTGAGTCTTACCATCAGAACCACTCTCACTCCAGTTGTTAAGTGGCGGCTCCTCCTATTGGCAGAGGAGCGTCGCCCCACCCCCGCTAAGCTACAGGCAGCTGACAAACAGGAAAAATAAAAAAAATAAAACCATTTTATCATCATTTTCTTTTTCTTTCTGCTAAAGGCATCAAAGTCTGGGTGGGGCTATGACGAGAGCAGGGGAGGAGTACTGCATACTGTAAGGGCGCTTAACAGTTTGACCGGCTGTCGTAGGCCGTCCAAAACCATCATGTGCATTTTGATCTCTCTCCACCCGAGCTGTGTTGTACAGATGGATGGAGTAAAGACCCAGGCTCCTAGGATATGAGCGAGCGTTAAGCACGCCCTATCAGGCCAATCACAGCGCTGCTCTCATGAAAGCATTGTCTTGATTGGCGTCTAGGAGCCTGTGCAGGGACCGGAGCAGTAGAACCCAGAGGTGGTAGCTGGCAGATAAGCAGCAGCAGGTAAATGTTTTACAAAAATGTATTATATACCCTTAACCCCGAACCTTCCCTCCCCCACCACTTGTTATAAAAGAGAACTGCTATTGGTAATGAGCAATATAGAAGCTATGGAACCAGAAGGCATGTCTTTTAATGATCTTGGCATCGCCTTATAATTAATTATTTGCTCTTGAGTAATCACTTTCTGAAGATATGTATCTGCTCCTGTTTTTAACAGAGAAAGGAAAAACTTAAAGGCAAACTAAACACTGGTAGTAATCACGAAAGAAACAGGACTGTAACTCAATCATTTGATTTTATCCGTAGGGAGAGAATACAGTCTCTCATAACTCTGACGTATGGTGCAGTGGGAGGGTCTTGTGCACTGTGGTGCTGGTACTCCTGTTTGACTACATTATTTAATGATATTAAAATCATCTTGCCTATGTCCCTGTCCCCTTAATTGCTACTCTGTGACAGGTAGCTCGAGCCGATGTGTGGCCCCCCTCGAAGTTATGTTTGGATTCCCAAGCCCAAAATGAGCCGAGCCTTCACATGATTTTGTCTGCCACTGACGCCCTAACCTCTGGCAAAGAATTAAAGACAAACCACTGGAGTAAAATAATATAATGGAAAGAGATACATATCTAGTGCCTGAATTGCACAATGGGAAACCAGAAAACCTGGATTTAATTCTGGCCACTACTTGACAAAACTGTATGACCCTAGGTAATTGTTTTATTTCACATGTTTCCCTTTTCTTCATTTACCCGTAGGAGAGCACATTGAAGTATGTGTGTTCATGATGTGCGTGGCACAACGGCTTTTCTTATGTTTGATTAAAAAACTATAATGTTCCATGACTATTTACAATCTCAGCAACTCAGAGTATGGACAAGAAAAACTGATTTGCCTCCTGGTTTACCTCGTGCAATGCTGTGAAGGCAGGACTCTTCAAGTTCATGTTTGAAAACTATCAATTTTAATAAATGCCTCACAATATAGTGATATCATCTGGTGTACTAAGATGAAACACTTCTGCTTGTTAATGAAATACACTTTTTGGGATTTTGAAGAGACATCATATTTTTAGATTTCTGTTGTACAAAAAATGAAGGAGTTCCTAAAGATAAGCCATGTATGACATTTGCTTGGTTCCTTTACTTCAGTTACATTTCATAAATGTTTACATGCTTCCAGAACGCTACTGCTAAGTCAAATAAGACAGCAGATACGTGCAGCTGTTCACCAGGGACCGTGTGTAAATGCAAGCGGCCCTCAGGCCATACTTTGAGCATACCTGGACCATAGCTTGCCTGTCTCGGTCTATTCAACACTCACACGATTCTAAATGACTGGGTAAGCAGAAGACGAAACACGTTCTTACCTCTTTTTGACAATTAATATGACAACTAGGAGGAGTAGGATGAATACCAGAATCCCTGCACTGATTCCTGCGATCTTCACCACGCGATCCGTCTGCTTTGTCGGGTCTGGGATCACCTCTGGATCTTCTGTTGCTGCTGTTGAACAAATAGACACGGTTATCGGAAGGAGATCACTCCCTGAGAAGAGAACAGGAACCATGGGGGCAAGATTCAGACACAAATGTAAGAAGGGTCCTTCAGTAGTCCAGGAAAGACGTGGCGCGGCTAGATAGTCAGGATAACTAGGCGATATGTAACAGATTCCCATGGAAATCCCTTTCTCGGGTTTGTATACATTCATTGAGGCTATCCTGAAAATCTGACCCAGCTGTGGCACTCCTGGCGTAATGTTGGACACCCCTTTGGTAATGGATAGGACCATTAGATACAAAAGCACCACTTCCTCTCAATTCATTTCAATCACTATAGTAGCTGTAAAGGTAGGCAAATAACTTTCATATTAAAAAACTACAACAGTGTATGGTGATAACTTATTGGGAGAAACATCACCACAGGAAGTCAGAAAAACCTTTTCAAAAGCAAAAAACGTAAGAGAGCTTATTTCTAGGCAAGATTTCCACTTGAAAAAGAGAAAATGCTCGAATATAGAATGATCATGGTCCATGAGCCACCCTGGCACCCACTGCTCGCAATGTTCCCCAGCAGACGAGGGGCAAAGACTTATATATGAGGGAGGACAACCATTTCATTTTTGAGTGCAAATTAAATCTTTAGTTTTCTTTACTTTAACAAAGAAACCAGCTTTTAATCAAACAACGTCCTCAAAAAGATTTTCAGACGCTGGGGGAAGATTCTGGCATAGATTTGAACTTTGCATCTTCGCTGAAGAATATGATCGACCAAGCAAAATTTGGATCTCTGTCTCCATTTGTTCAGCAAAAATGAACATTTCCGCTTCAATGGCCACATTTTGGAATGATAAAACTTGGACTATTGCTATCTGATCTTTCCTAGACATATAATAAAAGTAACTTTAGACCCAGTACACTACCACTTAGGGTTTTTTCTCAAAAATGGTCCCATTCTAACCTGCTAGAATGTCCAGCGTGTGGTGCACACGAGGAGAGCAAGTCCCATGTTTTTTTCTTCTGCCCATGTTATAAGTCTCTTAGGCAGCGTTGGCTCATCCAACTCTGTAGAAACTTGGGGTTCAAACAGTATCATCAGACATTTAGAATATTAAAATGTGACACCTCTCTGCCTGTTGTATTTTCAGTTTTGCGTTTCTTGTACGCTATGTGGTGCAGACGCTCGTCACTTGTTAATAATACTTCCCGCTGACACTTCTTTGCTTAGTCCATCCTGAGGTGTGATACATGCGTCCCGTTTGCCTATTACTTGTACTTCTTGTATCTTTTTTTACACTTTTTTACTCTCTTTTTAACTATGTCCTTAGCTTTTATGATATTTAATTGAGTATGTTTATTCCAATGCTGATGTACATAGTCATAATGCTGTTTTTATTGATTGTATGTTTGTATCTTTTAAGGCCCATGACCGAAATAAAGATTATTTGAATGAAAAGTAACTTTAGGCCACAAGATATGTTTGTGGCATAAGATCAGAACTTCGGCAGTGACATTCCGACCAGCCACCTGGCTATTAGTTTAATGTTGAAAAAATAGCTTCAATCAGGTTTTTTTCCTACAGACTGCCATGTAACTTTAATAGGAACTGCGGCCAACAGCGTTGAATTAATTGTGCCCGATGAATGCAGAGAAGTTATCCTGTAGCCTTGGAAATCTGAACACTCACCCTCTTTTGAGGCTTGACTGATGAATTGTTGTTCTTGATAACGTTTGAATATATAATGTACTTGAAACAAAATCCGCCAGATAGATGTGATGGTGCATGGAATGCTTTAACTGACTGTATACTTGAAGGTACAACTAAGACACCCCCTACCTTCTCTATTTCCTGTTTTAATTTTCTCATACCCCACACTCTGTCTGTACTGCTATTAGGTTATTATGTAGATTTTCAGGATATTATTTTATAGTTAACATTCTGTAAAACAGGGAAAGATAATTGTTCTACAGTGCTTCTGGCTTGGTTTGACAGTATTAAATGCATTATCAGTAAAAAAGTGTGTTAAAAAAACACATGCATAACTGCTACTAAAAACGAAAATTTACCTGTTCTACACTAGGATGACTAATACTCCTAGTTTACACTTCTTACATAGAGTTCTATGGCTGCCTACTGAGTCATCAGTAACGATTTCTCTGTTTTTGGCGGATAACATCTGGAAAAATGGAAGAGAAGAGCTCCGAGAAGCTTGCTGGAACTAACATGATTCTGTGAGCTTCTCAAGGTCTGGGATAGTTTGACCCACGTCTTTGGCTACAGAAATAAAAAATATCTGATGGGTGACATTGAAAGGCTAAAACAGGGATCCTAGAACGGACAGCACTTAGAGGGATTTATTATCGATTAGACAAGCACGGAAAGGTAAACATTTGGCTTTTCACAATAGTCGGTTTATGGTTTATTTCAATATGCAGGTCAGATTTTCTTCCCTTCTCTTTATTGATCACTTCTGTAAAGTGCCCTCAAATCGCCTGCCACTCAAAGGAGTAATGGCAATGTGTTACCGCTAAAGGCAGCAAAATTAAATTGATTCGCCCTACCACTTTCCCTTTGGTCATCAGCCTCATTAGGGGACTTTCTGAAACCATTATACGCTGAGAAAACACCTTGATGTGTGGTGCTGATGGCTTGATTAGACCGGTGGTCTCTAGGGTTGGAGCAGATGTGCAGAGACTACAATATTTACAAATATTCATGATATCTGAGGAGCTTTTCCATGCGTTCCCAAATCTCAGTGCAAGCATCTCAAAACATCTGTTGTGATCACCAGAGCCCACTGAGCTTGCAAAGGCAAATCCATGGATACTTGCCAAATGTGCAGTGATCCAAGAAGGTAACAGAGGTGACGCTACTAAATAGTGAGGAAAAACATACTCCACGTGGGAGAAGGAATTATGTTCTCACATTCAGCAAAGCGCATCTCATCTCCAAGCTTTGGCTCGGTTGTTCCTCACAATTACAGCTAATATTGTAGGACCCTCACTGCTTCAACCAAGGTTCTCAAGGTCTGCTCAATTCGGAAATCTGTTGTCTGCCGTTGCCATGTCCGAATCATCTATAATGTGCAAGTATGCAAGCCAGGAGATGGAGAAACCAATAGCACCCGTGCAAAAATACTCAAACCAACCCGCTCCCATCCTCTCCTCGCTAACTCTTTCCATCCACCCAACCATTCTCTCTCCTAACTTCTCCCTCTCTCCCCATCCCTCACCCCCATTTCTCTCCGAGCACCCTTTGCTTTTGCAGATAACCTCAAAGAACTAAAAAAAAAAAATGGGAGAGGCGTCAGCAGCGGCCCTGGGCTTTCAAAAACAGAGTTCAATGATTCCAGATCACCGGGAAAATTCCCAGTGGAATAAAAGGCCAGTCCAGCCTGCCATAAAAAATCATTAACGCACAAGGAGGCTTCAATTTAGAGTCAATGTTTTCAAAATATTCAAGACTATGCCAAATAATTATTCCTTATTACCCATATGCTGCAGGGAGATGAGGAAGCACGTTAAAAAAGATTCTGTACTGACAAATGAATGTTCAACTATTTCATTGTGGTAAAGGAGGTTAGAAATGTGCAGAATTCCAAAGTCAGAGCTGACTAAAAGTGATTCTTCCCGACCTTAGCACATAGAAGAAAATGACCATTGTATTGCTTCAAACCTAAACACTAGAGGTGATGGGAAGTAAGCTTGCAGTAAGTCTCACCACTGGCAATCACTGGGGTAGCATTCTAACCCATCATTCATTTGCCCACCATGCCACCTCAGTTTGCACAAAGCTAGACGCAAAACAGTCTTGAACCAGCTCCAATGGGAAATGTCCAGCTTTAATTGCAAGGTCAGGTCCTGCCGGAACCGAAATGCACGCAACTCAGGACTGATTTCACCATAGTTAGGGCTCATCAGCCAGGTATAGCTTGATTCGAGTGACACCGTTTGTACGGGACCCACATCTGAGCATACCAGTCTCACCTAGGGTGACCCACTAAAGTATACAAAAAAATATGGATGAAATGCTAATCTCTGCCATTGGTAATTACTCTGGCCGCATCCCAGTCTATTGCTACTTTGCACACTGTTCAACGTCAGTTTGAACCCTGCCATATGCAAATCAGCCCAGACGTGGTTCCGGTACTCAATGTGCCACTGTAACCAAGCTACACCTGTTGGACAAGTCCCAATCAAGGTGAAATACTTTTTTGCACTGCTTATGGTATGGTTCAGGGAGGACCTGGCCTGCCAGTTCAGGCTGAACTGTTCCTATCGGAGCAGGTCAAGACTGATTCGCGTATGGCTGGGTCCCAACTGAGGGGGCATGGTGGGCAAAAGAAAGTTGAGTTGGAATGCTCCAGTGAGCCAATGCCAGTGGTTAGATTGATTGCATGGGCTACTACCCCATCACCTTTTGTGTGTTTGAATTGTGTTGGTTAAACATTTTCAATAAAAAAGATGAGTAACAACCAATGCATAGCTTTTATACTGACTAAACAATAGAATTCCTGCTTTGCCATTCCTGGCCACAGGAAACCTTTATAATCACATTCCATATGGCTGTGCATCTCTCAATAAATTGCAATTCTACTACTGACCTGGACAGAAAGCCACAGAACAACATCACGTTTAAGGGTGCAGTTAGGGGCGAGCTGCAAGCCTGAATACCACATAAATCTCCGAACGCTTCCCAATGGATGTTTACGGGGCATTCAGGAAAGAAGAGTCTACTGATCAAGTAGCAAGGGTAATTACTGTTTTTTAGCTTTCGAAAACTATCACATTTTGTGGTGACTGAGGTATATCCAACTCAGAGGATGGGTGATAGAAACCCTTGCATGTTGGAACGCTTCCTGGATGGGAGACTAAGGGAGGGTAAGATGGGGTTGGGCAAAGGGAGACAAGTACTAAAAGGAATGGAGCGTATAGGAAGAGAGTTGAAATAGAAAACAGGAGGGAGGACTTGGCATTCATTTCTTTTGCTATGCAAGCAATTTAGTTAATTCTGGAAAGCGCTGGCTAGCAGGGTGCCTGTGCTGGGAGGAGGTGTGTGTGGGACCCAAGAGGGGCAGTGATCAGGAACAATGCTATGCTATCTCGCTTGAAGGGAACAGACTGATCAACCAATAACTTGTTGGCTTTAATATGAGGTGTGCCATTTCCAAACATTGCTGTTCCTTTTCTACTGAAGACTCATGTGTCTGTCCTAAATTTGAAAGAATACCAATTTAGTTACCTCATGTGGTCATCCAAGTTTGACACTCCACTGCCACATAAGCAAATGCAAGCAATATTTTGATAGTTAACACCCTCTGCTCCTATCGGCCAGATAACAACTATGCCTACCAGCCCTTGGAAGTTACTACAGTCAGACATTACCTAGCGTCCTTAACGATTGTCTTTTTTCCTTACGCAGCCCTGTCTAGTGTCACTCATATCAGCTTAGACTAAAGCAAAGTGCTAAAAGTCTCCATATTACCGCCCTTAAAGCTAGGGTCAAGCAGTTTGGACCTCTACCAATCTGCGACACGGGTGCCCCAAACATACAACAAGATGTATTACATTGGTTGCCAGTGTTAAGCCTCAGGATGCACAAGAGCTGCTGATACAGGGTGTGCACTCGGATCTAGAAGAGGTCGGTGTCGTAGGTTGTGTCATGTGGCTGGGCTGCTACACACCGAGTAGTCCACTGAGCAAAGTGCCTGTAGTCTCCCATTTAAATTAAAGAAATAAAGGTATTAAGTACTTGCAAGTACCTGTCCATTCAAGGCAGTACAATTATTGAGTGTTGGGATCTAGGCCCGACAAATGACGAGCCCACCTCATTGAGGTGTTGATGTATGCACAAGACCCTGGTGAACCTGCATGACCCAGAAGGGTCAGTCCCGGTACTGCTGGAACAATCAAGCAGATTTGCAGATGTTTCGAGGCTACATACAAACAAAGAGAAGTCTAAATTATTTCTGCTGGCCAGACTGAACAAGCGGATGCAGCACTCAGGTAGGGATTAGGGCTGCGGTGTAAGCAAAACTACCCACTACCTTGGGATTTAGTAACATGCGCCCCAGGGCCCATTTACGATTTTAAAGTGGGCATAATAGGCAAAACTGTCCCTGACTGGCTCCTGTACTTGCTGCGACAGACAGACCAGGTATGGCATGGAGTGGTAGCTAAGGTCCTTCAGAGATCTCCTCATGTGAAATACATACCACTCTGAACCCTGGGGCTGTACTCGGCCTCTCTAAACGACATGTCCTTTGGGACGTGGTTGAGGGGAGGCTGAAAGAATGCAGGAGATCTCTAACTCAACAGGTGAAGGCTCCTCTCTTTCAGGCAGGCCCAGGAGCAGTTTGGGGTGGGCCAGAGGCAATTCCTGCAGTAAACTAGACTGGATCATACAGCCCGAGGATTTGGACCTCATTCTGCATCAAACGTATATGACCCTAAGAAACTCTAAAATCTATATTGCAACCCCAGCCAGGTGTAGCCAGTCTTCGGCAGACGTTTTACACGACATGGCCATGCGCTCCGCTGTTGGGCTTTTTAGCAGAAGTAATTACAATACTATTACATAGAGTAGGCCTAACTCTGAAGGGAATGGTAAAACTGTTTGCTGGGACAAGAACAGGGCACTGAAAATGTCAGCCTGGATGTTGGCGCTTGAAGTGGCTCTGGCGAGACGACAGACCGCTGTTTGCTGGAGGGCTACCGAGCATCGGAAATCCCAGCTTGGAGGTGTGATTTATTTGAGTGGTAACTAGCAGATAAGCAACAAACTAAACTCACACGAAGAGATGACAAAGTTGTTGAGGATTTTGCGACCTGGGGCCCTATTACGTAAAGATGTACTTTCCCTGCTTGCGACCAGCGCACCTCAAAACATGTGCGCCAGGCGCAAACAGGGAAAGTGCGCCCTATTACATGGATTGTGCTGCCCCCAGGGCAGCGCATTCATGTGCAAAACGGAGTAGCTGCTTTAAATTTGCTCCATGTTTCACAGTGCAAGCGGCAACCCGCCTGCACTTTTAAGGGGGTTTAGTGATCCTCTTGCAGGCGGGTGCAGTGAGTGAATGCAACCACCTGGGAATGTCTGGGGGGGATTCATGGGACCCTTAGAGGGTAGCCATCAGGAGGCACCTCCAGACAGCTTCTTTGCCTCTGTGCCCACATCTATAATACGGCGCACAGGCAAAGGGATTCCCTCATTTGCATGGGGCAAAGGGAGCGCAAATGCCAGTTGCGCCCCCCCCCCCCGCACTTCCATAATGTGGCCACTGTGGGTTGATTGTTTTGAAAATAATGGACCGAGTCCCACCCTCCCAAACAATAGACCTCTGTAACTGCTGCAGCAGGAATAAGCAAACTGGTTGTAGACAAATAAATAGTTTGTAGACCGGCTTTTGATACACACAATTAAAACTGTATAGGCATACCATGCAGACAGACGGGTTGCACTTGAAACAATGTTTTGAGATGTGAATACTAATAAATATATTAACAAAAAACTTGCAATAATCATTACATATGATGTAGCACTACGGTAATAGAAACAAATCTTTGAAATGCAGATACTTCTATTTGATTTATTTATATTTTTATGAAGTCCTGATGCAACAAGACTAGCTTCAAGGTGCTCACGGTGCAAGTAGTGGGAGAGGTGTAGCAGAAGAATATATATCCTACAATTCAGACCGAGTCCTTTCCGGAAACTTAGCGAAATAATTCTCAAAATAGTTTACTGAAGTTTCTCCTCATGAATGGGCAGAGTTCCAGGGGTGGACTAGATCGTACAGAGGCAGAAGAATGCGCCAATTTAATACGAATTTCTTCTGATATTTTGTTACTCAAGGTTTGCTAAGTGACAAAATCAAGAAAACGTCTGCGTTTCCGGCATGCCGGTGGCTACAATGCTCCGGCAGACTGAGGATGCGCGTGGTGGGCCACGGCCAGCTGCTCTTTGCTTTTCACAGCACTTACATTAACAGGGGCTTTTAGTTTTCTGATACAATTAACTCTGTGTCGAGCAATAACAGGGCACTTGATAGGCGGAAACTCAGATTACATGCATCAAGTGTATCTAACCATCGCTCGACAAACAGAGGCTCACTGTTTAGAACGAGGCGTGTGTATTTACTGGAGTTTGCACGCTTTAAACGGCTTTCATTTCAGAGTTGCTCAGAATATTACCAGAAAATTGAAACGGCAGTCGCTTTGGGGACGGGTCCGCTCCTGGCTCTGCCAGAAGAGGGCTGGTGAAACGTTAGGTGTGGGAATATGATCACATATGACCGTGACACACAGGAGTAACCCTGTACCACTGCAGACGACATATGTTCTACTGTCACACTACCGTAGATTGGGGGTCAAGAAGGGAAGTTTATAGACTACTAGGTATGTTCCCTAATACAAATACCAATACAATATATACCTATAGTCTAAAGAAATGTCAAAGGCACAATAGGTGTGTCACTCCAAATACCCACAAGTGAAGGATTAATAAAAACAAAAAGGAAGACAAGACATCCCTTAAGGATAAGATCCCTCACTCACCCGAAGGTGACATGCTTCATCATTGGGGTTATCCTTACCAATGTTCAGACCTGGTCTGCATTGGGAGCTGCTACTTCTGATGGATTTAGAGAAGTAGCTCAGAGATGTTTTCACTATTAAGGACTAGGATGTTAATCCCAATGGAGCTGGAGTGTGTAGTGAGGTGTGCAGCGCTGTGAAAAGATATATACGCTAAGTGGTGAAGTTAAAACTGCCTAGGTGCAATCACAGAACAATGCTTTAATAGTGTGTTGTACTTGACAGGATTAAAAGAAAGGTAACAGCACAGTGGTATGGATTTAGAACCACTGTCACTCGGTGGTCGACATGTTTCAGCCTCTAGATCACTACCCATGTATCAATGGCTTTCTTCAGGACCAGATTGCATTAGTGATGATGCTGCTGCACTGTTTAGTGTACAAATAAACATAGAATAATAAAGAAAATTTATACAGAACCGGTATTCCTGCTTGTCTTTTCAGTCAGGTCATACCCAGGTATCTGTAAACAAAAACACATTGTGGGAGGGAGAAGAGACACACTTGAAAACTACTGTGATACTTGATCATTTTGGGAACACTTGTCAGTAAATCACAAGTGTCATACTTATAAGAGCAATTTGAAGTATCAAGGACTTACCCTCAACAGTAGGATATTCCTGCCTCACCTCTACCTGGCGAACTGCTCTGGAGGGAGGCCCCGCTCTGCGGGGGAAAATTGTGTATAAGTGTCAAAGGAACAGTACACTTCTCTATGTCAATATATACATTCATTCAGTTTGACATGAGTGTCTTAAAAAAACTCCTGATGAGACACACTCACAAAATGAAGAGACCTGAGACACCCACCCAACTTAGTGATCAGGGGCGCCGCCTCAAAGGTTCCTTAACGTTATGAAACATTATGCAGAAAAGTTTATAAAGGCTTATAAAGGGAATAGTACTGACTAGACAGTTTCTGCGGTCAATAAACACACACAGTGTAAGCATATGAAATGAACTAGTTCTTATAGTATTACGCTATGCTGGATAAAGCTTGCCCCTTCTATAGTTAGGTGCAGATAAGAGCAAAAAACAAGAGTTTGCAGTGGCCTTACCTGTCCGTCGGTACCTCGTCACCTTCGAGAGCAAGTCCCGGGAGGTACCGACTGGCAGGCCGACTCTCTATTAAATAGTGTTGCTCGTTTGTTCGAAGACCGGAGGGTCACGGGTCTTCACTATCCTAAGTAGGCCGGGGATTTGCCTGTATTTGGCTGTATTCCGCTGTAAGAACAGTGCACTATACGCTAATTACTCGCGCATGCGTGGAGCGGCTCTCGGTGAGGAACACTACTCTTATGCGCATGCGCTGAAGATTATCACGTCAGCGCTCCATTTGGAAAACACAGCGCATGAGCAATAAAGCGCTGTACGTCAAAGCAACTGTTGATGCTAGTAATATCGAGTTATAGTTAAAAGAGCTTTTCCTCTGACCCTTTGATTAAACAGCTTGGTTTTTAATGACTCTTGGCTGAGTAGTTAAGAACACAGAATCGTGCATTTCTGTGTTATAATGTTATTTGTTATTTTACAATACTGCAGGAATAACGAATACTCTCTGCCACTCCACCTTTTTCCATTTTTCCAGACACATAAGGGAGATGGCAAATAACTCGATATTACTAGCATCAACAGTTGCTTTGACGTACAGCGCTTCATTGCTCATGCGCTGTGTTTTCCAAATGGAGCGCTGACGTGATAATCTTCAGCGCATGCGCATAAGAGTAGTGTTCCTCACCGAGAGCCGCTCCACGCATGCGCGAGTAATTAGCGTATAGTGCACTGTTCTTACAGCGGAATACAGCCAAATACAGGCAAATCCCCGGCCTACTTAGGATAGTGAAGACCCGTGACCCTCCGGTCTTCGAACAAACGAGCAACACTATTTAATAGAGAGTCGGCCTGCCAGTCGGTACCTCCCGGGACTTGCTCTCGAAGGTGACGAGGTACCGACGGACAGGTAAGGCCACTGCAAACTCTTGTTTTTTGCTCTTGTTATCTGCACCTAACTATAGAGGGGGCAAGCTTTATCCAGCATAGCGTAATACTATAAGAACTAGTTCATTTCATATGCTTACACTGTGTGTGTTTATTGACCGCAGAAACTGTCTAGTCAGTACTATTCCCTTTATAAGCCTTTATAAACTTTTCTGCATAATGTTTCATAACGTTAAGGAACCTTTGAGGCGGCGCCCCTGGTCACTAAGTTGGGTGGGTGTCTCAGGTCTCTTCATTTTGTGAGTGTGTCTCATCAGGAGTTTTTTTAAGACACTCATGTCAAACTGAATGAATGTATATATTGACATAGAGAAGTGTACTGTTCCTTTGACACTTATACACAATTTTCCCCCGCAGAGCGGGGCCTCCCTCCAGAGCAGTTCGCCAGGTAGAGGTGAGGCAGGAATATCCTACTGTTGAGGGTAAGTCCTTGATACTTCAAATTGCTCTTATAAGTATGACCCTTATGATTTACTGACAAGTGTTCCCAAAATGATCAAGTATCACAGTAGTTTTCAAGTGTGTCTCTTCTCCCTCCCACAATGTGTTTTTGTTTACAGATACCTGGGTATGACCTGACTGAAAAGACAAGCAGGAATACCGGTTCTGTATACATTTTCTTTATTATTCTATGTTTATTTGTACACTAAACAGTGCAGCAGCATCATCACTAATGCAATCTGGTCCTGAAGAAAGCCATTGATACATGGGTAGTGATCTAGAGGCTGAAACATGTCGACCACCGAGTGACAGTGGTTCTAAATCCATACCACTGTGCTGTTACCTTTCTTTTAATCCTGTCAAGTACAACACACTATTAAAGCATTGTTCTGTGATTGCACCTAGGCAGTTTTAACTTCACCACTTAGCGTATATATCTTTTCACAGCGCTGCACACCTCACTACACACTCCAGCTCCATTGGGATTAACATCCTAGTCCTTAATAGTGAAAACATCTCTGAGCTACTTCTCTAAATCCATCAGAAGTAGCAGCTCCCAATGCAGACCAGGTCTGAACATTGGTAAGGATAACCCCAATGATGAAGCATGTCACCTTCGGGTGAGTGAGGGATCTTATCCTTAAGGGATGTCTTGTCTTCCTTTTTGTTTTTATTAATCCTTCACTTGTGGGTATTTGGAGTGACACACCTATTGTGCCTTTGACATTTCTTTAGACTATAGGTATATATTGTATTGACATATGTTCTACCCCTGCGACTGTAACGCCAATAACAAACATATTATTCATCTGAATCCCAGGGGCGGCTGGTGACATTTGAAAGTGGTGGGCGTAAACTAATTTGCATATTGCACCGCAGCGAGCACAGCGAGCGAGCGCAGCGAGCGAGCCCGAACCACCTTGCATCCATCCATACATCATTCATGCATCCACCCATCCATCCATCCACCCACCCATCCTGCATCCATACACCATTCATTCATCCACCCATCCATCCATCAATTCTGCATCCATCATTCATTCATGCATCCACCCATCCATCCATCCTGCATCCATCCATCCATCATTCATTCATGCATCCACCCATCCATCCTGCATCCATTCCTGCATCCATTCATCCATTCACCCATCCATTCATGCATCCATCCTGCATCCATCATTCATTCATGCATCCATCCTGCATCCATCATTCATTCATGCATCCACCCATCCACCATCCATCCTGCATCCATTCACCCATCCATCCATCCATCCTGCATCCATCCTTCATTCATGCATCCATCCCCCATCCATCCTGCATCCACCATTCATTCATGCATCCACCCATCCATCCATGCATCCACCCATCCATCCACCCATCCATCATCCACCATTCATTCATGCATCCACCCATCCACCCATCCTGCATCCATCCACCCATCCATCCTGCATCCTTTCCTGCATCCATTCACCCATCCATCCATCCATCCTGCATCCATCATTCATTCATGCATCCACCCATTTGTATGCGTGTAGTTACACGCATACAGATGGGTGATGTAAATGCTACTATTTCCTCAGAAACCCACATTCTTTTTCTGTTTTATTTTAAGTTCCGTGATTTATTGAAGCGTAAATCTTTGCTCAAACTGAGCCCTATTTGTCTTGGTAAATCGGGCAGACTCCTGCTTATAAAGTCCAATAAGAGTAACAAGGTGAATGAATAAAATGGCTTTGACAAGAGTGTGAACATCCTTCCAACTACAGCGTGACAGTGATAACCGGCCTCAATTCATACGTCTGATTTCCACCTGAACTTCTTTTCTTGCTTTGCTCTCTGAAGCAGTTCACTGCCGACCACATTTTTAATCCCATTGAATGCTACTTTTCACTTTGAAACAATAAGACTTCGAGTTTAAATATGTGCCAATTCTTCTGACACAAATCTATACATTCTCCTCCCATTTCACGATTATTTACAATAAGAGGCTCGAACCTGGTTTCCCAGTACCAAAGTCGGCCGCGCTAACCGTCAGGATTGGCTGGGGGGGGCACCATGACTCCTCGCCCAGTCCCCCTGTGTAACCCCGGGGGCTGCGGCCCGCCCCCAGGTCCTCTCTCTAAGGGGAAATGCACAGGGAATCAATCTGCGCATGCGCGAACATGATTCTGCCCATAAATCAACTTGCGCAGATGCAGCAGGCCCATCCGCGCCCCCCCCCCCGCACGGAAAAGTCGGGTGTCTCCCGGATTCCCGGGCGGCAGGTAGCGAGCAAGATTATTTCAGTATTTGTTGTAGTTGTATTTTCGTGACGACGCAGTGGGTCCATGGGGCTTAGTGGGGCTACGCCCCTACGCCCCAATGGACGCACCGGGCCTGCTGAATCCTTCAGTAAAGGTAGAAATGCGGGCTTTCCCAAGCGGTGGTTGGCATGTAAATCCACCGACGGCCACCCGAAAAAATGTCAGGCGCGGCACACGTGGTTCAAACGATCGGGCACATGACCACGCTACGCCAAAGCAAAATCGCTACTTAAGTTCTTTCAACCAGAGGGGAAGAACAAAGACGCCCCCACCCCTCCGCGAAGAAGGGGGTAAATGTAGCTACAAGACTGTCCAGTAGGCAAAAATAACAGTGTAAAGGGCCCAAAAGATGTTCAGTGGCTTGACCCTTCAGCACCTCCATAATACCCTAGAACAGTGCTAGAACATAACTGAGAGCATGGTCCAGGATAAATCAAAGTACAAGCTTCCATATTCACATACAAATAGAGAGGCAAACAGAATCAATTGATGAATGTGGTGCGTTCAAGAAACAAGGACAAACAGTCGCAAGTCCTGGTAGCTGTGTTAGTTTATTTTCATTATTAATTTTTCTTTTTCTCTTGAGAATATTGCAGTCAACGCGTTTCACCTTACAGAAGGCTTCATCAGGGCGTAAAATATAAGCCAAATGGGGGTGGGGTCGCACACTACTCACACACCGGCGGTGTCGCCCCTAAGGACTCTGGTCAATGTAGTAAAGTGTTCGCGATGCATCATCTTTCGATCTTCTGCTATCTTCGCCATCCCTGGACACGTGTTTCGGGGTATTACCCCTCATCAGCAGGGATAGGCCGTGTACTGGGGTTGCCGATGGCTGCCAATATCTGCCAGGTATAGTACCACTCAGGCGCGTAGGTGCGGGATCCCAGGCTCAAATGTATATGTATATATATATATACATAAAGATAAGTGGTTTGACGTGTCAATACAATGTAATGCTGTCGCAATGTGTTGTGGTATGTGTGCAATTGGTAAATGTCACTGTATGTGTGTAAATGCGCTTTAGTGGTGTGCATTGTTTTGCATGCATGGTAAATGCATGCATTGTTGTGTCTTGCATGGTAGTAATCTATATTCTGAACCACACTCAACCCACCTCACTAAAATGGTTTTTACCTTGATGTGAACCTTCAGGGCAGCACTACATGGCAAACCAAAAGTACAACCAGTGCTTAATTTGAGCCAGTGGTTTTCTGGTGCTTGGCACCAGCACTTTATGTTCAGCACCAGCACTAATGACAGTCTGCCACATGGTGGGGCTGTCTGCCTATATTAGGGATGAGCACAACAGCAGCTGTTTTTTATTCTATATACAATTAACAATAACGAATACCTGCCACCCAAGCCATTCTTATCGTTTTGGGGGCCAGGAATAGTATGAATTGTCACACTTGTTAGGGTGTGATTGTTAGTAATTGTGTTGGTACTGTCATTAGCAGGGGCAATGGATGGTACAAGCTGCAGTGGCCTCTTGACGAGAGCCCTGGCACTTTTTTTTTTTTACCAATTAAGCACCAAGTACAACATTTCAACCCTTTTTGGGCCTCGCCTGGACAGAGCATTCGCTGTCCTTGAGAATCTATTTGTCTAAAATACAACAAAAAAAAGGGCTTAGAGCTGACTCCTCATTTGCCATTGGTAAGCTTCTTTGTTATTAATTTCTGTGCTACTCTTTGGTCAGCACATGCAGGCTTCACTCACTCTCTTTGTTCGCCCCTTTGATGGAGCATAGACCAAGTAAAGGTTGATGTCTTTATTGGTGTCCTTGTGCTGTTCGAGCTCAGATTAAGGTACTTTTTTAGGTCTCGCGACCTGTCAATGCGCATGCGCATTGAGCGGAGCGAGACTATAGGGGCTTAAACAGACTTTAACTAACTGTCGATTTGATGCTGTGCCCGTGCGCTTTTAGGTCAATGCGCAAGCGCATTGACCTAAAATGCGCGTGCACAGCATCAAATCGCCAGCCATCTGTTTCCCAGCAGCTCTTCCCGCTCCGCCCCACAAGCTTCCCCCAGCGTGCACTCTGCCTGAGCCGCACTCCTCCCACACCTTTGAAGTGAAGCTTAGCTTCGCTTCACAGGCCCCTGCTGCTTCACACCCTCATGCCGCTCTCCCCGCTCCGCCCCCTCCCCTGCCCGCCATGTCGCATTTCTCCTCCCCCCTCCCCACAGCAATGCCCTCCGTCTTGTTTAGATTTCCTATCTCGAGTTTCAATCTCCAGCGTGGCAACATTAGAGCAGTGTTTTAGTGAGTATATTTTTCTAGCATTTTGCTACACATTAGTTTATTATTATTTGTAATCGCTAATGCTAACATTGGGGCTCTATCTCCATTGACTTAGATTTATTACTGCTATCGGTTGGAAATATAGTAGCAGGCTATTCCTTCACTTCCGGTTTGAGTAAGTGTGTTACAGATCGCCTGCATCATGACACGCTATGTTTAGAGCGCACGGTGCTACACGTTGGTTTTACTGTGTCACTGTTTTTCCGAATACAGTTGCATTTTCACTCCACCCTTTGCAATATAACACACGGGCATGGTTTGTGCCCACTTTATTTTATTTCATTTCACTTAATATACAGTGTTTACTCTTTTCACAAGTTTTTTGTGCACTTACACTAAACTAACACACGGTGTCTTTCTTTACTACTGTTATGAATTGACTTTTAGCAGGTACATCCGGTGTTATCGTTGACTCTTTTGTTTTGATTCAGCTATTGCCATTATAAATTACAATAACTTTAATTTAAGAATTAATTATAAAAAAAATGTAAAAAACATTTTGATTTGTAATATCAATGCATCGAAGTCACGTTAATACAACACACATTGCATTACAAATGCTATAGGTGTCACATTTGTGAAAGTTAAAACTATTGGCATTGTAAATGACAAAGCTATTAAATTCGCTATTTTCAAAACCAACACATAAATAAAAAATGTGTCATTTACAATACCAATAGCTCAAACTTTCCTAATGCGAGACCTATTGCATTGCAAATGCTTGTTTTTGTTCTTTCCTCATGATCGGTGCTTCCCACTGTCTATGCCTCCCCCTTCGTTACTTGTTTGTCTTGATCTCCAAATCCCAAGAAGTTAGTCCCCCCCCTCCCTGTTTTGCATTGTTGCATGCCCCACTAGCGCTTTGTTCCTTGCACCCCTGCCTGGTCATGGCTTAATTGTTGTTTGCCCTACAATACACTAATATAATACATTATAGAATGTTTGCTTCCCTCATCGTTCCTGGTTAGACCAGAAATAAGACCACATTTTGAAGAAGGCACTGCTCAAACAACTGTTTCCCAGCATCACAGATGGACACACATGCTTTTGCTGCCATTAATTGAGCATGTGCACTCCTACCACAGCACTTTGGAGTTGCATCTTTTTATGATCTTTAGAGCCCTGCTTTACTTCAAATCATAATCATGAGTCCTGCTGATGAAACCACCAAATTCGACCAGTGCCTAATGCAGCAAACAGAATAACCTAAAATATACCTGTACTGGGCTGCTTGTGTTCCAGTTCAGGTAGTACCTGGACTGGCAGTTTGGGGAGGACTGCTCCTATTAGAGCAGGGTCAAGGCGGATTTGCATATGGCTAGGTCTAAACTGAGGTGGCATGGTGGGTGAAAAATGAATTGGGATGTGGCCAAAGCGATCGCCAGTAGCTGAGATTAATTCAAGCATTCCATAGATCACTTTGTTTTATGATACCCTAAGTATGACAGGTATTTCTCAGACGAGGGTCACTGTGCCACTGGAATCAAGCTATACCAGGCTGATGAGTCCATAATAAATGTGTAACCGGTCCTGGGTTGCTTGTGTTCCAGATCAGAAAGGACCTGGCCTGATAGTGTGAGCTGGGCTGTTCTTACTGGAGCAGGGTCATGGCTCATTTGGATATGGCTCGGTTCAAACTGAGGTTGCATTGTGGGTAAAAATGATGGATTGGGATATGGCCTGAGTGACACCAGTGGCTGAGATTAATTCAAGCATTCCATCCTTCACTTTGATTTTTGATGTTCTGTAGCAAACAGAGCCTCTCAGGATCGGGCCAACTATCAACCCAGCATTTTTCCGAAGAGCTTGCACACTGAGTGGGGGCAGCATTGCACACCTGGGCTCACACTTATTTAACTTCTCTTCAGCAGCCACAGTGGGACACTAGTCTGCTTCCAGTATGCCTTGCATAGAAATGGCCTTAGAGGATGCCAGTAGCCGCATTTCATGACGGCCATTTTGTTTTCATTGTAAGTGCAAGTGCAGAAGCACACCCCCTGCTTTGGTTTCTCAACTGTATAGTGGAGTTGGGGGATGGATACCACTAGTAGTCACTCTGGATGCTGCTTCCCAGAGCATGGAAACCGGCTACCTAGTGGTACTCCGTGGCCACATCAACACAGGTTCAAAACAAAAAAGCTACTCCCAAAAAAACACATCCTATGCCATGTGTGCTATCCATGTAGGCAAGCACTTCAGCATCCCACACTCAGCGATATATACATGTTGCAACATTCCCGTCACTCAATTCTACAATCTACTTTTAATCTTTGCTGATTTGCAGGTAAGTTTGTCATGTTGTTTTGCGAAAATGTATTAGTGGCAGCATTCTTTGTGACATTAAAACAGTTGGCTCATAACAAATGAACACATTGCAAAAGAAAACATTCTAATGGAAAGACCACATTTTGTTGTAAATTTAATTTTATAACATTGTGTTTTGGGGCAGACAGGAAACAGCCTGGCCTGATAAATGTGATCAGCCAGCTGCGAAAGGTTATGTCTCCACCATTTCCCACCTGTTTTCAGTTTTACTCTCTTGCAATGGCTGATTTCCTAAAGAACTTAGGGGCCATGTACATTGTTTCCCCGGTCGGACTGTCTTGTAAGGCAGTCTGGCAGTGTCAGGAGTACTTTTTCGACAGGTTAGTGTGGGCAGTTTATGGGCCTGGTTTTATTGACTGGCACAATCAGCGGTCTTTTTTCCCACTATTGATTTTCCTGATAATACCGCATTGTCTGCAGCAAACACACATCTATGCTCTCGACCATATTCTGTAAAACACCTATAAAGCACATCTTTACAAGTTCAAAACTGCCCTGACTTGCAAATGTAGGCCACTTTTTTTAGATACCTGATTCACTAATGAGGGCCACTCTTTAGGTCTTGTCTGCACTAGCGAATGCACCCATTCATGGGCTTAATTGTCACTTGCATGTGCTGCCTCCTAATTGAGCAAAGTGAGGCAGCTTCACTTTCTCTTTCGTATGGAGCACGGACCAAGTACAGAAAGCTCCATCTTGACTAAGCTCCTTCCATAGCTGTGTAGGAGGTATTCTTTTTCTTATTCAAGTTGTGTTGCTTCTTCCTTCCCACCCAAACCCCTCATCTGCAATGCTTCTTCCCTCCCACCACCCAACCTACCATTGATCAAGTTGCTTCTTCCCTACCACCCCCTACCACCCATTGTCGGTGTTGCCACTTCTCTCCCATTGTATCCATTCCCCGTTATCTGGGTTGCCCCCCACCTACCTGCCATAATTAAAGAGCCATTACCACACCCAGCGCTGCCCGCATCATAGCACTTTTTTAAACCTTCCCGCATTATAGTACTTTGACCCTGCGACCGCCTGCTTCACGGTTTCAAGAAAACAGCTGCTTTCACTCTACCATGAAAGTAAAATCCTAGCTCGGAGACAGGCCACGCAGTCAGGTACCCTGACTGACTCCTTCCTAAAGGCTAAGGACACCTACAAACTGGAGGGATTCCTTGATGTTATATTTCCTTCTCACACAAGGAAATTGTACCTACAGTGGAGGTACGGATGTCTCCCAATCCGAGCCTTCACTAGTAAGTGGACTGATCCCTCACTGAGTCATTGCCCTGGGTGCAGCTACCACCAAGAGACTGAGCTGCACATACTCTTTTTCTGTCAATCCTATGGGCAAGCAAGAAGGAAGTGGTTAGTCCCGGCCTGCAGAAATCTAGGTTTCACTCATTGCATGCAGGTATACAGGGTTTTGAAAACCAACCTTTCTCCCATGATAGTGTGTGCGGTAGCAAAATACTTGGAAGCCTTCTGGCGGAAGAGAAGAAGTCTGCAAACCAGGCCTGTAGATTAAACCTACAACTCTATAATCATCATCACATATAATTACTTTTATTGATTTTGACCTTTTAACGGATTAATTTTACTGTCTGCCAGGATGACATGTAAAAAGAAGTTGGCTCCATGTTTTTACAAATTGTAGTTCTAATTCATGAAATTAAATGTACTTTTTTGTTGTTGTATTGTATTTATGTTTGCTTTGCTTTTATGGCTTCTTTGGCCGAAATAAAGATTTTGATGATGATGAGGAGTACTTTTTTTCTTCTTTTTTTTTACTTTTAGCCGTGATGCGCAGCAACCACGCTGCTCAAGAACATGGCTTAAAGACATTGGAAAAGCCAATAGCTCTCACATAGGCGAGACCTTTTGGCTTTGCCAATGCGTGTTAACACACTGAGGAAACTTAACACCCCCAAAATATTTTGGAACTGGAATTAGAATAGTAAGAAATCTTACTGCACCCCTGTGGATAAAGATGCATTTCTTCCATCCACCAACCCCTCAACAGATTTATGGGCACCACTGAAGGCAAGACAAGCTAAACATACAAAATGCTACCAACCAAAACACACATACAAAACTACGCGTACTGAAACACACAATCTATCCGTCCACACACTAGTCTAAGCAACCAACAGTCACTGACATCGGAGTGAGCAAGCCAGGGATGTGGGTTTCTACTTCATTCTCAGCAAGGACTGCTTGCTATACATCATGAGCTATCACAATACAGTAGTCAAATTATTGCTCCCACAAAGAGAACTCACACAAATTAAAACACCCAAGTAAGCACTGCAATCCTTCGGTCTGAAGCAAGCAAACCGACGCAATACTGGTATAAGGGCAATACTGGTATGATGGTGAGAACTCCCTTTAACTGAGAACACACATGCTGCCGCTTCATTTTCGCTATATCGTGGTGATAGCCATTTTGCCGACTGAGCAAAGAAGTTAATGAGTTTCAATACTGCATGAGCACAACAGATTGAAAGTACAACCACAACTGGCACTGGGTTGGGCAGGGTTTGCCCATCTATTAGGGCGGAGAAGCTCCGCCCCATCCCCCTGCCATCATCTGCAAATAAAACGATAATAAAACGGTTTTTAACCCCGTTTTATTACCATTTTGTTTTAATATCCCTGGACACGCCCCAGGACTCTAACGAGTCTATGGGGCAGGTCCAGGGGATGACACTGTGTTGGGGGAGTGGTGAGCACTCCCTTAACTGCGCCAAACCCTCATGTGCAGTGAAGCTTGCCCCAGCTGAGTTGGTGGGGCTGGAGGGAGCAGGCACAGTCTCCCAGTCTGCCTGCGAGTGCAAAGTCAGAGCGCTCAGGCTGCTTTCATACAGCGTCAATACCAACAAAGTGTATGGCTCTTAAGCAGGAAGGCTGAGCACGTTTAAACCAACAACCACAAAGAATTGCCAATACTGCTACTTCTTCTAATTCAAATTTGAAAAGATGTGCAGACCAACCATCACTTCATCTTTAAGCTCATTAGTAGCTTTTATTTTGACATCAAACCTGTTTTTTCCCCAAAATTTCTCAACATAAACAATGCATTAACAATGTACCCACAAATACTGTACAAAAATTATATAACAATGAAAAATCTACCTGTATTCAACAGTTCTCACCATCCCACTCGTTCCACATTCATACATCCCATACTCATGACAAATAATAATGTAAATAAAAATGTAAATGTAAATGTAGGTGTACTTATATAGCGCAAACCTGTCACCCAAAGGGCATCCTGGCGCTTGCTTAGGGAACCCGTCCTGGTATTCCCCTGTGAGAAACCCCGGCAGGGTGTCCACAAGGTGAAAGCCAGGCATCCCGCTGCGAGGGGCCGTAGTGGAGATTAAGCTAGCTATTGCCCAGAGTTGCAGAGTGTGACCCCGTGATTCGAGTAGGCACCGGAGCGAGAATTGTCGAGTCCGTGGAATTTTTGAGCCCGAGACCCGCCGAGGCGGGGAATCGAAACCTGGTCCACGGTCGATCTCAGCTTCCGGGTCTGCCGCCTCTAACCACTGAGCCACGCTTCTCCTCAACACTCAACATACTACAAACCAAATATTATTGCTTTACAAAATCTTCTTTTTGTTAGAAAAAGTGACTATACAATTTTTACATTTTTTTTTCATTTGATAAACCAATTAATTTAGATGTATCCGATTACATAAACATGCAATTTACACCAAGCAAACGTTTGGTTACTCCAATGGTCTACGCGTTTCAAACCCCCTTGATTGAGGGGTTCTCATCAGGACCAAACCTCACTAGAAAAAACACAAAAGACAAAAATCTAAAAATGACCGTAACCTGACTTTGAAATAGCCCCACCGGTTTTCCAGTCTGCACTGGCTTACCTCTGCGCGAGCTCAAAACGGATGCCATAAATGAATCGTTAGGGAACGGTGAGTCTAATGACCAACAGAACCAAGGAAGGAGAAAAAGAAGAGAAAGGAGAAATGACCGTCCTGTCCTTAAACATGAACATGGAACATTCAATTGTATTGCACCATTGCGCATAACTTGCATCTTATTTTAAAATGCAGCTCTTAATTATTCTGCTCAATCGGTGGCGGTGCGGGTCCCCCAAAAACACAACCGTAGGGTTAGAGTAATTCTATATGGGGGAATCAAGGGTGCTGCCATTACCGGGTTGGTCTAAGGTATGTACTTTTATCACCATTGGCTATTGCGGAGGTTTCTTACCTTGCCCGCCGTGCTCTGAGATCGGGGCCGCTGTATGCTCCGTAATAATAGTTTCCACTAGTGCTCTGAAAAACAGAGAAGGGTGGAATATCAGTATCTCTGTTTTGAGAATGCCCGCATATCGTGACGAAGAAGGCAATGGACGGCGTTTACTCCCGAGTGTCTCACCTTACTATTGTGCGAATCTCTTCCGGGTGTTCTGGCCAATGAATGTGCCTGCATTGTCTTACGCTACTTCCCTTGTTTAAGGCGTGGATGTCTATCGCTAATGACGCTGGGATTTGTAGTTTCACTGCGAAATAGGCGCCATCCTAGCGATATAAAGCCAGAATTCGGATACTTGGCTGACTACTTACAAACTATTAGGGTCTGGATCTCGGCTTCACTTTAATTTTGATTATGGCCCCTGCATGAGCCTACAGTATTCCGTATGAACGCATTTGAAAAAGAGGGGCTCCCCGCGCTTGTCCCTCTGGGATATGTAGTTTCTTCACGCAAACCCGTCATCAATTTGTCACTGTGTGCCCAGTGTGCGAATCTGGGGGCAATTATTAAAAAATTATTATTTAAAAATTGTATAATAATTCAAACTGCATGCCGCAAGCCTTATTCTCCATTGTTTTGAAATATATGGAGTGGAGACTGATCCATGTCTCACGATGTATTATCTTAATTTCCCACTATAACATACTACATAGAGCCAAAGATGTGATCTCAAAGGTTGTTGCCTGATTACTGCAGAAAAACGGTCTTATAATTTATATAGTTTCGAAATTTCATTTAGTCCTGACACTGCTATGTCAAATTTTACGACCAATAAAGCTTCTCTTCTTGATAGTTTCTGTTCTCGGTCTCCTCCTCGAGGATCTGTTTTCACATTTGAAATTACTGAGCAGCGGAGGTCTTTTTCTGTGTGTAGTTTTTATTAAAAAACTACACACAGTGCAGACTGGAAGACTGGTGGGGCTATTTCAAAGTCAGGTTATGGTCATTTTTTGATTTTTGTCTTTTGTGTTTTTTTCTAGTGAGGTTTGGTCCTGATGAGAACCCCTCAATCAAGGGGGTTTGAAATGCGTAGACCATTGGAGTAACCAAACATTTACTTGGTGTAAATTGCATGTTCATGTAATCGGATTCATCCAAATTAATTAGTTCATCAAATGAAAATTTTTTGTATAAATTGTATAGTCAGTTTTTTACTAACAAAAAGAAGATTTTGTAAAGCAATAATGTTTGGTTTGTAGTATGTGAGTGTATTATTTGTCATGAGTATGGGATGTATGAATGTGGAACAAGTGGGATGGTGAGAACTGTTAAAAACAAGTAGATTTTTCATTGTTGTGTTAATGCATTGTTTATATTGAGAAATTTGGAAAAAAAACAGGTTTGATGTAAAAATAAAAATAAAAGCTACAAATGAGCTTAAAGATGAAGTGATGGTTGGTCCGTACATCTTTTAACATTTGAATTAGAATAAGTAGCAGTATTGGCAATTCTTTGTGGTTGTTGGCTTTCATACAGCGTCATGATTGGCCTCCGTGCAGTCTGGGAGCCTATCCCAGAAGCTGGAAGAGCGCGATGGCGTGGACGGCGGCGGGGTTGGCAATCGGGTACGTTTATTTTTTGGTAATTTTTATTGTGAAAAATCCAAGTGTCACCCAATGAACAATCATAGCAAATGAACCAAGCCCATTCAGCAAAATAATTGTAGGAGCGTAGTATGTAGCCGGAGGTGCATTCTGGAGCTCACTGTCGCAAATATAATACTAAGGAATGCTGTGGAAGCACATTCACTTAAAAGCAGCACATTTTCCATTGAAATGGCCATTACATTTGCACAAAAATGTAGCTGCACTAATGCAACCATTTAGTGCACCAAAGATAATGTAAGGAAATTGGGTTTCAGCGAATATTTATCATTTGTGCATTATCAAATAAAGTGTCCTGACTTGTTTTGATCCTATTAAAATCTGTATCCGTCATGCTTTATTTGAAAGAATTTGCTTCATTTGTACTTCCCTAACTGCCAATATATTTAGAAATGTATAGAGTTCATTTACAGATATTTATATGTTGTGTGTTCAAAAAAATTGGAATACTACAGTTGTACCCCAGCAAGAGTGTGATGCAGTTCAGTTTATAAACGCCTCTCAGTTTGCAGTCAAAGTATACTCCTATCTACGTTGTTAAAATTAAGCATCACTCGGTCAGAATACATAGCCAGACATTTGACCTCCGTTTGGGAACGCGCAGGAAGGGACTAGATAAAAAAGATTCAATATTTTTGATTCACTTTCTGTACCTCCGCACAAATATTTTGGGTGTGCCAACAGACCCTATGGCTGTCATCAGGTGCGGACATTGGGCAAGGTTAGAAGCAGGACCGTCCGTGCAGACCAAAATCCGCCGTCTTTTGCTGCTCACCTCATATTCCGAGCACTGTCAAACAGTATATCACCCGGGAGGCCTGAAAGCCTAAAGACTGAACTACAACGTGAACTTTAATTTGGAATGAATTAAAAAAAAAAAAGCGCCAAAATCGTGTCTATTTACAAGAAAGAGAACAATGACAGAGGCGAGAAAATACATAAATACATTTTCTAAGACATTTCGTGTACAAGAAAGCTTAGCTGCCTGGTCTTGGTTCTCTTGAAGGGCACCGAAACCTCCTTTCATTAACCTTTAAGCTCCACTGCAGATAACTGTGTTCAGCAAGCTGTTGGGTGTCTATGAACAGATTTTTCATGGAACCAAAACTCCTCAAGGCCCCACACGTCACATGTTGCTTGCATTGCGTTCCGAGGTCTGCTCTAACACACAGAAGTGCCCGAGGTTGGTAGGAAAGATGCCAACCTCGTTTTATCAGCAACTAAAGAAAATTAAAACCGGTTACCATTTTTTAAACAGTCGTTGCCCCCCACTTCTCCTTTTTTACTGCCCTTGACTTGTAGGTTTGTTTGATGGCGTTACAAAACAATAACAATTTGAAAGAGCATCAAAAAAACAATCTTCTTTATACTCGACGACTTTTATTCAAAAAACAACCCAGTCTGGGTGGTTTCACCCATGGTCGAGTGCACACGTTTCAATAAAAAGATAAGAATGTCAAAAATGAAGACTGCGATTGCACTCTCTCTCAGAGAGATCGAAATTTCACTAAATCACATTTAAAGAGAGACTGTCCTTTCTTTTATTACGTTCATGGTATTATTTTTATTACAGCAGCGCAGCAGTAGGACTCATTAAAGGGGTGTAAGTGAAAAGGGTAGCAGGAGGGACCAAGAAAAGTGTTACACATTACACTTGTACCATTAGAGTAAGCCAGGATTCAATCCAAAGCTTGCTGTAGAAGGGTCGTTTTCAGTAACTTCCTGAATCCACCCATCTGCCCTGAGGAGAGTTGGAGAATGTGCGCCCTAGCGTGAGGAGCCCCGAGCATCGAGGTCCTACCTCCAAACAGGGGCGGCTCTAGGCTCATGGTGGCCCTGGGGAGGGAGCGTAGGTAGGGGGCCCTGGAAGAGGGCGTCCGGGTGGGGCCCTGGAAGGGGGGGGGGGGGGTCATGGTGTTTGGAAGTGGAACAGAGTCAGAGGCCGCCAAATCCCTGTCAGGGGCCACCACGCAAATATGTATCCATCCTCAGAGGATTATTATATTAAGGATATATATTGGCGTGGTGGCCCCTGGGGTTTGGTGGCCCTGTGCAGGTGCACAGCTTGCACATGCCTAAGGCCGCCCCTGCTCCAAAATCAGTCCAACTCCCTAAGAGGAGCTTCCTTTACGTAGGTAACCATAGGAATGTGCGTGTATGTTACAATATCAACAAGTATGGAGGTAAGGCGGTACCAGAATACGAATTAATGGCCTTTTTCACAAGTCATATGGTTTTTCAATTCAACCCTCCGTGTGGCCATGATGTGACAGACACCGCAGTGCTGGAAAATGGGGCCAGTGCACATTCTGCAAAACGTCTATCTGGGAGTGAGACTGTCCCAAGGATGGGAGACTCTACTAGGTATCTGGTCTCTTAAATGGAGTCTTATAAAAATGTAAGACTTCAGAATAAATACCAAATAATAATGGCACCTCAGCACCGGTGGTGTAAATGCTCATAGGATATTTTTAACTGCTGTACATTCTATTGGATACTCTATTTTGCCAGCTCACTGTAACATTAAAACTGGTTGGTTTCAGTCAAACAAAAAATATGATAAAGCTGCACGTGCCTTTTCTTTTTAAAATGTGATGCAGAAGAAAATTATCCATGACCAATAGGACTCTATCAGCACTTCAAACCGAAGTTACAAATATGTCAGTCCGTTCAAAACGAAGACCACAGTTACAAACGGCAGCACCATTCTCAACTTCAAGATGGTGACCATTAAGTTTGGTTCTTTGTTTCAACCAGAAAGTCAAAGTGAAAAAAATGAAACTTATTCTTCCATTAGTCACAGTGGGTGGGGCTGAGTCGAAAAATAAAGTGTAGTGTAATCTGCTGCAAAAACGAAGGATTTTGCATGCATAAGAATGAAAACACTTGCCATCTTGCATTATAATCGTTAAGAGGGGCACAAAACAACTGTTTTTGTCCTCTTGTATTGAAATAAACATCGTAAAAGGATGATAGTCGCTTGCTAAGCTACACAAACTTGATTCAGTTTTGCTTTGCCGAACTTGTGAGGCGAGGGAAGGCTAGGCCTGCTACTTTTGGTGCTATAATGTGATGTGCAAAAATATTAGTACCATTTAGAACAAGGCTTAACGAATCATTAACAAAAAAGGAACATGTAGAAATAAAATCGTTCTTATGCCACCTGTTCCAATCGAATAACTTAAACACTATTAAAACATGCTCACTAAGTGCAAACAGGATCATTAAAATACTATGACTAATCAATAAAGAGACCTGGAGCAGGTTCTATACAAGATGGACAGATTGTGGCTGGATATTTCTTAAAGGGAGTGGGGCGGACATTTCCTTTCCAAACAGCTTCGCGCGGCCCATATGTCCAAAGAAATAAATCAAAGATAAGACCGGCTGATTGTACCCGCGCTGGTGGGATTCGGAGGCAGTGGCACAGATGCCGCTGATATGCTTTTAATTTAAAAGTAAAGCTTTCTTATTGTAAAAATGATTTAAGATGCCAGTGATAATGGGATGAGCTGGATGAGACTACATTTGTTCTGTCGGGGAGGGGGGGGGGGTTGGGAATTAGGGAGGGCGCTGACAAATCTTTATCAGCTACAATAGCACACAAGTGCGCGCTGCATACAAGGGCCGTTCATATCTTCGTGGTTCTCATTTTTCACAGATTTGCGGGGCTTAGCTCGACATACGGATGGCATTAAGAGCATTACAGATTTAGAAGATGTGATCATCATGAGAACAAGAAGAGAAAGTCTGCAATGAACCCAGAGCTGGGCGAGCAGGAGGACTTTCCTTCATCTGGCACATGATATTCCACAGCACTTGACAGAAATCAAAGGAAACCCGTTTGACGGCCAGCATTACGAGTGTTTACCCAAAACCCAGACATCAACATTACTACGAATAAAAAATCTCACGTTTTATTAAATAAATAGTAGTGGTAAAGGATGTACAATAAATAATTCTGCAGGATGGTCTGAGCATTCCACTAGAAAAGTCACCAACAAAGCGAGTTTCCAACGCAATACAATGCAAGTATTGTGTGTGCAGTTTTAGCTTTAGCCTTAGACAGCTGCTGATGAACGAGGTTAGTGGGGCGTAAAGATGCCCCTAAGAGTGTCCCAGCTCACTCTGCTTTGATGTGCTGCCGTTACTTCCGAGTTCATTTTAGGTGCCGTTTACGTGAAAGAAAGACTTTAGCTGCAGCGTGTCTCTCCTTTTCACCACACTTTATTTATAGTGTTTGTAAAGTTATGGCGTACACTGGGAATACTGGAAGCATTCCTATAAAGTAACGGGGAGGCAGGAAGGACAAAACAGGACATGCTTGATTGAATTCAAGTCTGAAGGTGTGGGCAAGATATTCATGAAGGTAGCCTGGCATTTAAAATACTGAGCACACACAAGGAGACGATGGACGGAGTGCTGACACTTTTCAGACACTCAGCCCCGGTCACAGATTTAAGATACAGCGACAATGCATCGCACTGGGTGCAGCTCTTCGGAGTATGCAATGACTTTCTCTCAAGCGTTGTATCTCTATGGTAGCAGCAACCAAAGGTCTAGCGAGGCTGGACACAGTACTCTGGTTGGGTGGTATGGTAGAAACATGACAGATTTCTAACACGTCCCAAAGACAGAGCCTAGGATCTTCTGGAACAATAAGTTTGTGCTTCAAAAATATTTGACCAGCACAATAATTAGCACACATTAAGGTTATAGGACGCAGACTGTTTCCAGTCTACAAACCTAGAATACTAGCACACAGTGGCGTGACTTGCTGGGCTCTCGAAAGGACGCATCTTGCTGCTCTAGCGCAGCTGCTATTTCTGAGAACCTGTTTAGTGGCATGGGGTAAGAGGGCGACCAGCTGATCGAAGATGAGGCAGCAGAAAACTGTGGTGTTGCTGCTTACCAGAGCAAAGATGTAAACCCTGTTGCCTGAGCCGTGGAGAGCATGAATGATATTATTCGCCTGAGACCCGCCCAACAAAAATCTCAGTTGTGTGGAAAAGTAAATTTTGCCATGTTCTGTGTCCCTACGTGTCATCCATCATATGTTATGTGTGCATGATTAAATATGCATATGCATTCCCTATGTTCGATTAATGACGCAATTACAGTTGTGTCCACCTCTAGTATGCCAGTTTCCAGTTCTCGTGAATACTACGAATATCAGGCCTATGTAAAGTTACGTTGCCACGTTTCTCAGTGTGCACGCTATTCCATTATAAAGTCCCCGTTTCTAGGCCTCAAAAGGGCCCGGACACCAGATTCAGCTCCTGTCTCCTGAAGCCTCGCTGAGGAGCGATACAGCCCCCACCTGTATCCTCGACCCTTCACTTGCTTCCTGCCTCGCAGTGCCCGGCTCACCCTGGCTCTGCCTCTGAGTCTGCCAAGAATATGTTATGATTCCAGTTATCAGTTCAGTACTCCTTCTCTGCATTCCTAAGCTACTGAATCGCATCAATAGTTTCCGTCATTGTCTAGCCTTTACGTCTCCACGTTAGAGAAATACTGCATTTAATGGTCATTTAATATTCTTCATCACGCACTACATGTAGAATAATGCATGCTCCAGTCTTAGAATCAAGTTAGCCTTTCCCCTCCTGACTCTTAGTTCATATCAACATGTTCTCTAAACATCAGATACTAGATACTGCTTAGGTACATGTCGCCCTGACTCTCCAGACTTCAGTCTCTGCTCCTAGCACAGAGTTCGAAGCCCCCAGCTTCTCCTAGTAATACGTCATTGCCAGTTTGCGCGCACCATCAGGTTAGAGGTCCCGGCTCCTCAGGTAGCCCCCTCCATGGTTTCCGCCCCATTCATGACATATTCTGTTACGTTTGCATCACATGTCTATGTATACGCCTATTGCTCCACCCACTGCTACGCCTATTGCAATGTAATGCTATGTGTTTGCGTTATGTATATATGATCGTGCACTGTTATTAAAAAGTTATCCTTCCTTAGCGCGCTCATCCCAGATCCAGCCCCAGCAGCTGCGGGGCCCTGCCTTCCTATTCCTGTGCAGGTCGTCCTGTTCCTGTCCTTATGCTGTATTAAACCTGCAAAACTCCTACTACCTCGAATCTTGACTCTTATTTATTGAGCTATCTGTTATTCATTCAAAAATAGGGTATTATTTATTTATTTACCACATAATGGCGCCCGAACAGGTACTTGCCCTTTCCCCACGCGTCGGTGAAGCCACACCGACCCCCTGACCCTCTGCAGTCGTGACGGAACTCTTCTGCGCACCGGCAGATATTTCTGCTTCAAGTATCCCTCAGGCCCACGGAGGAGACGGTCCAGCATCCAGACGAGACGGTGGAGGAACGCGGCGAGTCCCGACCAGAGCCCAAGCCGAGAGTCCAAGGTTCGAGGTATCCGGAGGCCCACCCGTAACAGAAGTCCGAAGTTCGTCCGTCCGACGTCGAGGCAGTCCAGTCCAGTCTGAGGCCTTCCGTTCTTGCTGCCCGGTGAGTACCGTTACTGGGGTAGTATCTAGACAGGGTCAATCTGATTGACTCTGGTCCGTGGGTTGGTGGTACACAGACCCACAAACGAAGTGTCCACTTCGGTGGATGCGGGTCCTGACGTGTCTCTTTATGAGACCGGTAAGTTTCGTACTGTTTCAGCAGTGCATCTAGTTTCTGTTCCAGTCAGTTCTGTTCTCGAGAAAATTCATGTATTCTGTGTTCCGTATTCCAGGTAGTATTCTGTTCGAACTGTTATTTTTAAATATTCTTCATGTATTTTAATGTCGTGGTATGAATGGGGAATAAGTATCGTGTTCATTGTGTATTGTATTGTGTCTAGATTACAGTCCAGTCATGCCCTTGTTTTCTAAGTTACGCCAGTTAAAAACTAGAAAGGGTCTGCTGGAAGCAGCAGTTCCAGTTCCGCCTAGGGACAGTCCAGGTCATTTTATGTATCAGAAACATGGCATAAGTGCCATACTATATCTAGATTTATGGGTAGAGTATACCAAACAGTTAGAAGAAAAGTACAGATGGCCCGTATCGGGTACATGGGATGCCGAGTGCATCATGCGAGTAGAAGAGGCATTATGGAAAAAGAAAGCCAGACAGTCACAGAAAGATGCCATTGAGTTATGGCGCAAAGAAGCTCATAAAAGAACCGAAAAAGAAATCAGAAAGTCAGAATTAAGTAGAGAATCCTTAGAACGAGCACAAGAAAAAGAACTAATCGAGATAGGTGAACAAGTCAAAGCCGAACAGTCAGACAGACAGAGGCATGCCCTTATTAGGGGTATGTATCCTCTCCTTGCCGAGGGCTTGCCAAAAGCGACCCCAGAGGCATCCAGTAATTTCCCGCCACCATTAGTTCCGACCAAGCTACGTCACAAACCGACCGCAGCTGATATTTTTATTTCGTCCTATTTGGACGACACAGTCCCAGAATATGCAAATCCTGTTCGCGCTCCGCCAGTCCCTGTAAATCAGGCACTTCCCGCTCCTCCAGACACCGGAGTACCTGTTACGGTACCCCCGGTCCAGCCCGCCATACAAGTCCAGCCTACATTTCCATTTCCCACTCTGCCAGGACGAAGAGCCTCAGTAGACGACTCTAGTTTAGGGGCCGCAGGGGGAGGTACTCCTCAAACCCCGCCGCCACACAAGCGTTTAACGACAGCCGAATTACATATGCAAGCGTCACAGCGTACGCCCAGACATCAGACTGTAGCAGAAATAAGAAAATCCCTTGCCGAATGCGGCTATGATCCAGTCCCAGGCGAGGATAATATGGTTCTATATTCATTCCGCGTAAGAAAGGTGACCGAGTATCTAGTCACCTTACCGAATATGAAAGAAGATCTAGACAGAATATATTGTTTCATCCGTACAGGGGATGATCCAGAAAGCATTGGCGAGGCCATGTCTCAAAGGAAAGCTGAGACCCAGCTCATGATATTAAAGTTTCTGATCAATTGTCTAATAAGAGAACAAGATTACCCGTCTAAAGATCCGGCTGAAATGAAAACCCTGACAAGGTGGAGTGATAATATAGCCGAGGGTAAGCACAAGACCGTCGGTGCTATGGAGAGTATGTACAAGAAAATCCGTAAAGAAATAATAAAGTTACACGAACAGCGTAAAGCAGCACAAGTAAGCGAGAAAGAAAGTAACTCTGATCCTGAAGAGTTAGACGACGAGAATCCCGACAGAATAGCGTATGTAGGAAAATCTAGATTTCCAGATCGCCATTTACGCCTAGAACATAAGTCTATTTTTCATCATCCAGCACCAGAACAAGGTTCTCTAGAACAAGTGTTTCAAGCTACCGATCACATTCTGAAATCACGAATCGGTTACAGTGAGTTAAGTACCATGCATGAACAAGAACTAGTCCGATCAGCAGTCCGATGGATTACTGATTCTACCACTTTTCCAGACGAAATAGTGGCACAAATGTTTCTGAAAATGCCCCCAGCCGAACAACGACTGGCGGGTATGTATATGATTCAGCACCTCATTACATTGTATGAGGGTCAACACTCTGATCCAGGTCCGTTACACGATATCCTGAACGAGTTACTCCAGTATAGATGGAAAGGTTTAGGTACCGATTTAATTAGTGTCATTCTAGAACAGCGTCACAAATATAGAACGTTTCTGAATCCGCATTTTGTTCATGTCTCACCCCCAGAAAGTAAACCATTTTACATAGAGAGACAGAATCCGTTACGAGAAGTCCACCCAGTTAGAGGAACGGGTGGCGAACTAGAACGAGTGTTTGTTTACACTCCGATTACAAAGATGGAACTCCTAGAGATGAAGAAATTAATTCCCTGTCATGATAAAGATCCAGCAGGGTTCCATAGAGAATTAAAAGACATGCTCCGTATGGGAGAATACACGTATCCAGATATAATTAAAATGTTAAAGGTTCTGCTGCCCGCAGGGGTGTATGAAAAGCACAAGGAAAAAGAATGGGAGGTGGGAGAGAAAAAGATCGATTGGGCAGTTCTAGAAGCTGAAGACAAGGCACGAGTACCAGGTACCGGTCTTGGAGCGAAATGTAAAGAATTACCGGAATTATTAATACAAGTTTTACCCAGATTATTGACAACTAGAAAAGAAGACTGGGATGCAATCTCAGCCTGTAAACAGAAACAAGACGAAGACATTAGTGATTTTTATTCTAGATTTGAGAAATGTTTTAGCATCAACAGTGGCCTCAAGACAAGTAGTGAGTCATACCCTCACCTTTTTGTTACTAAATTAGTCGAGAATTCAAGTCCACAAATTAAAAATCGAGTTTTGAAAGTCGAAAGTACCTGGTAAGCTAATACCCCGTCCCAGATGTTGCAGATGCTCCAATACCACCAGAATAGGATCAGGGAAGAACAAGAACACGAGAGAAAACGTATGAAAGACACGAAAATGAAAGTACTAGTTGCACAATCTGTTCCTCAAGACAGTCAGAAGAGGGGTCCGAATCAAGCCAGTCATCCTGCAGCTCCCGTTAAAGGGAACTGCAATTATTGTAAACAGCCAGGTCATTTTATAAACGAGTGTGCAGTTCTGAAACACAATATAGCCACTGGTAAGACTAAAGAAAGACCACGTCCGCCTAGACAAGAACAAGTTTCACAGACTCCTCAGCCACAGAATGCACCACAGACAGTTACAGCACCGCAGCCCATCGCTGCAACACAGCACGTTACACAGCAGATGTACCAGTATGCACAGTCTGAGTATCCAGAGTACCAGCAGTATTCATGAAACAGCCTAGAGAGGGAGGTAGGCTTGCCTCTCATCGAGATACCTGTAGATCAAGAAGGTCCCTATGTTCACAGTCAAGTATTAGGGAAAGACAGAAAGTTTTTGATTGATACAGGGGCAAGTAGGACCACTATAAGTCACGCCGAAGTTCCAGGGGCTCCGCTCTCAGGCTCAAGAAATGTTTCCCTTGGATTTTCAGGAAAACCCATTGTAAATGAAATATCAAAGCCAGTTACTCTAGAAGTAGGTCCATTGTCCCGCACTACTGATCTGTTACTTACTAAGTCATGTCCAGAAAATCTATTAGGCATTAAAACACTGAAAGAGTTAGGTGCAGTTATATGCTGTTCCCCAGAGGGAATACGATTGTTCCTGCGTGACTTTAAGGGTCACTATGTATTACGAGATTTTGATCCCAGATTGTCTAATGTCCCGCAGCATCTATGGGCGCAAGGTCCAACTGATGTTGGTTATATGCAAATCACACCCCATCGTGTGACTCTCAAGCCAGGTGTAGTGTTACCACGAATCAGACAGTACAGATTGCCACCTGAGGCTGTAGCAGCCTTATCCAAAATTATTGACGAGCTCATCGCTCAAGGAGTGGTTGTAGAAACTGACTCCAATGTATGCAATTCTCCGATCATTCCAGTCATGAAACGTACTGATCCAAATGCACCCCCAGTATATCGATTAGTGATTGACCTACGAGAACTTAATAAATGTATTATTCCTCAGTACCCAGTCGTTCCAGATATCTCTTCCCTATTGACAGCCATTGATTCCGAAGCCACGTTCTTTACTGTAATCGACCTCAAGAACGCGTTTTTCAGTGTCCCTATTCATCCAGACAGCCAGTTCCTTTTCGGATTCTGTTTAAATGGAAGGAGCTATATGTTCACACGAGCTCCTCAAGGTTTCACAGAAAGCCCTAGCATTTACAGTCAAGCACTTAAGAGACAACTAGACAACATTCACATGCCAACTGACACTGCCCTGCTCCAGTATGTCGATGATCTACTGATCACAGCCCGTTCTGAACGTGACTGCGAGCGAGCGTCACTGACGGTTCTGTATTTCCTAGCCGAGATGGGGCACAAGGTGTCCCCTTCGAAGCTTCAATTCTGTGTCCAGCAAGTGGTCTACTTAGGACACTTACTGTCCAAGAGGGGTAGGCAGTTGACACCAGACCGTATCCAGTTAATAGCGAGTCTTCCTCAGCTCAAGACCCAGAAGGAGGTACGTGCTTTTATCGGCCTTACTTCTTACTGCAGACAATGGATTCCTCAGTATGCATTTCTAGCCAAGCCACTGATACAGTTAACGACACAGGAGGCAGCCGTATCGACTGTCCTCCCTTGGACATCTGAACATACACTTAGTTTCAATGAGTTAAAGAAAGCCCTATGCCAAGCTCCGGTTCTAGCGACACCGAACTACAGTAAGCCTTTTACACTTTTCGTCACTGAACGCGAAGGTACAGCATTATCTGTTCTCACACAAGATCAAGCAGGACAATACAAGCCCTGTGCTTACTGTCCAAGAGGGGTAGGCAGTTGACACCAGACCGTATCCAGTTAATAGCGAGTCTTCCTCAGCCCAAGACCCAGAAGGAGGTACGTGCTTTTATCGGCCTTACTTCTTACTGCAGACAATGGATTCCTCAGTATGCATTTCTAGCCAAGCCACTGATACAGTTAGCGACACAGGAGGCAGCCGTATCGACTGTCCTCCCTTGGACATCTGAACATACACTTAGTTTCAATGAGTTAAAGAAAGCCCTATGCCAAGCTCCGGTTCTAGCGACACCGAACTACAGTAAGCCTTTTACACTTTTCGTCACTGAACGCGAAGGTACAGCATTATCTGTTCTCACACAAGATCAAGCAGGACAATACAAGCCCTGTGCTTATTTTTCGAGCACATTAGATCCTGTAGCCCAGGCTCTGCCTGCGTGCCTCAAGTCAGTTGCAGCCACAGCACTAGCTATCAGACAAAGTGATTCCATAGTCTTAGGACACTCCTTGTCAGTACAAGTTCCACATTCCGTGGAAGTTCTTTTAAACCGAACACAAACTCAGCACTTGACAATTGCACGTTTAACAGGTTATGAATTGACACTGTTCCAGCCACACATAGAAATCAGACGCTGCAACGTTCTCAATCCTGCTACACTGTTACCATCAGTTACTCCGAATTCTGCCACACATGACTGCGTGGAAGTAGTTAACATTACGACAAAGCCAAGACAAGATCTGACAGATATTCAGTTACCAGACCCCGACCTGACACTTTATGTGGATGGTTCATGTATGAGAACAAGTACAGGAGAACTAGTCGCCGCGTATGCAGTGACTACCGACACTGAAGTTATTGAGACACACCGTATTGACACCCTGTCCGCTCAAGCAGCAGAGCTAGTTGCTCTGACACAAGCCTGCATACACGCCAAGAACTTGAAAGTTAATGTTTACACAGATTCACGTTACGCATTCGGAGTTGTACACGACTTCGGAGTGCTCTGGCAGGAGAGAGGTTTCATGACTTCTCATGGAACCAAGATTCAGCATGGTCTCCTTATTCAAGCTCTGTTAGATGCCATACATTTACCGACATCTATCGCTATCATGAAGTGCAAAGCACATACGAAAGTTACTGACATTATTTCTCAAGGTAACGATTTAGCAGATCGCACAGCCAAGCTTACAGCACAGACTCCAGACATTCCAGTTAATCCGACACAGACACACACTCCAGATCCGATTACATGTATGACAGTTAAAGACCCTACACAAGATGTCATAGACATACAGTTACATGCTACTCCTGAAGAAATCAAGAAATGGTCCGAACAAGGAGGGGTCCAGACAGATCAAGGATGGTTAACGAAGGGTAGAGCCACATGGTTTCTCCCCGACTCTATGGTTCAAGTCATTATTAATACCGCACATAGTCCAGCACATTTAGGAGAAAAAGCTATGTTAGACAGTATCCAGAACATTTGGTTCAACAAGCACTTACGAGCTGCAGCCAAGCAGAAAGTCCGTACCTGTATGATATGTTGCCAGTTTAATCCAGGTAAAAGTGTCCCGGTGGAACAAGGTGGATTCCAACCTCCTGACCACCCTTTTGAAGTCCTCCAGATGGATTATATTCAGATGGAACGATGTCGAGGTTTCAAGTATGTCCTTGTAGTTGTATGCGCTTTGTCCAGGTGGACAGAAGCATATCCAGTCCCAGATTACACAGCCGCGACCACTGCCAAGCAGTTGGTTCGTGAGTTCTTCCCCCGTTATGGACTCCCTAGAGTCGTATATTCTGACAACGGCCAGCCATTCTCATCTGAGTTAATGAAGCATGTTTCCCTTTTGTTGGGGTACCAGTGGAAGTTTCATTGTGTACGCCATCCTGAAGCAGCCGGTCTCGTAGAGAGACATAACCAGACTCTGAAAATCCGCATCGCCAAAGTGTGTAAAGAGAAAGGTGTGGACTGGCTAGTAGCTCTGCCAGTCGCTTTATTTTATATGCGCATGGTCGCACATTCCAGATCAGGTCTGTCCCCGTATGAGGTCGTATTCGGCCGCCCCCCTAACATGTGGGGTACTCCTAGACCCCGAAGTATTACCGATGTTTCAAGTAATATGCTGACAGATTACCTAGCTTCCTTGATGTCTGCCCTCAACTCTTGTCGTTCACAGGTTGCCGCCGCATTTCCAGACAATACCGAGGTGGCACCGCATGAAATCGTTCCAGGATCCATGGTCTTGGTCCGCAATTTTGACCGCTCAAGTCCGCTGGAGCCACGCTGGAAGGAGCCCCGACAGGTCCTCCTCGCCACCCGTACAGCCGTGAAGTTGGAGGGTCGCAAAGGCTGGGTGCACCTTTCACATATAAAGAAGTTTTATGGACTGAAACCCGTCTCAAAGAACATTTCCCAGGATTTGAAGGATTGCCAAAATATTGTTCTCAAGGACTGTCCCGCAAAAGATATTGCTACAAACCCTCCCCTGTTAGAGAAAACTCCGCAACAGGAGTATAAGTTGAAACTCCGGTCTAGTAAAATAAGTCAGCCAGTTTGATTGTCTAAGTCCTCCCCTAGGTGAAACGGTTAGACTGTTTCTGACATGTATAAAATAGACCCCCATAGTGAGAGAGTTAGTCAAAACTCAATTCGATGTATCGTTTTTCTATGTTTCATATTATTTCTCAGCATTATGATTTCCTGCACCAGTTATGCATTTTTCTTGTATTTCCCAGTTCTTCATGTAAATAAGTCTGCTAATGCTACAATAGAGCACACGTTTAGTGATCTGCCTCCTCATGAACTCTCTTACCGCCTCGCTATGAAAAATAATTCTTTCATCCGCATGTTACATTACTCACATCAGACCAGCAATGCCACTAATTGTTGGGTGTGTGGTCGACTCCCCCCTTTCCAGATACCGAAGGGAGTTCTGCCACTTTTTCCTTATCCTTTTTCACATAATGGTTCGTGTGGAGTATGGTCCACGTTAACGTCATCCTCAACAGATATGTCTTTTCTTAACAGTACATGTTTCCCAGACAAGCAAGGTCTTCCCCACAGAACCGGGTTAGATCTAGAAAATGAAGTTTATAATTTAGGTAACTATTCTTCGAATTTCATGGTCCTGAATGTTCAGTCTGATACTACTCCAGACTTACCTGCTATTTCAGTACTACCAGTTAAAGGCGAACTATGTGTCCGAAATAATGGTTCCGTACATGTAGGACATAGTGATTGTACTACTATTGTCAAGTATAGTGACAGTGGGAAATCTATTTTCAAAGCTTCACGTCATTCTTATTTTATTTGTGGTCAAACTGCATATGTTCGTCTGCCCCTCGATTGGGAGGGAACCTGTTACATTGCCTTCCTACTGCCACCAGTTTTCCTAGCCCCACCTGATTATCATAGAAACACACATCTAGTACACATTAAACATAGAAGGGAGTCCCCCATTGTCGATTATACTGAAACTGCTCTAGAACAGTATACAGATTTCAACAGAGGTTTCTTCTTCTTTATAGGACCTATCCAGAATAGTAAGTTAATCCGTAGGTTAACCAGAACCCTCGAAGCTGTAGTAAATGAGACTGCCTCTGCTTTAGGTAACTTAACCGAAGAGCAATCTGCTATGAGATTTGTCGTTTTACAGAATCGTCTCGTCCTTGACGTCATACTGGCCGATAGGGGCGGGGCCTGTGGAGTCATCGGATCTAGTTGCTGCATTTTCATTCCAAATAACGCGCCGTCTGTTTATTCAGCTATAACCAGACTCCATAAAATTGCCCATCTGTTACACCAAGATCCAGGCACCTGGACATGGTCCGGTTGGTTCTGGAATATAATTTCCGCCTGGGGATGGAAAGTATTGTCCTTTCTAGGTATTGCAGTAGCGATCATATTCAGCTGCTGCCTCTGTATACAATGTGGCCCTGCGATTTGCGGCATCTGTGCTACCTCTTGTATTCCTAGTCCCAAGCCCCGTTCTAAATCCCGTTCCAGGATAATTCGAGACGAGCAAATGATACTGTATGAAATGATAGATGGTATCATGAATATTGATGTTTCCTGATGGAAACGTAGTGACAAGGAGGGAATGTGGAAAAGTAAATTTTGCCATGTTCTGTGTCCCTACGTGTCATCCATCATATGTTATGTGTGCATGATTAAATATGCATATGCATTCCCTATGTTCGATTAATGACGCAATTACAGTTGTGTCCACCTCTAGTATGCCAGTTTCCAGTTCTCGTGAATACTACGAATATCAGGCCTATGTAAAGTTACGTTGCCACGTTTCTCAGTGTGCACGCTATTCCATTATAAAGTCCCCGTTTCTAGGCCTCAAAAGGGCCCGGACACCAGATTCAGCTCCTGTCTCCTGAAGCCTCGCTGAGGAGCGATACAGCCCCCACCTGTATCCTCGACCCTTCACTTGCTTCCTGCCTCGCAGTGCCCGGCTCACCCTGGCTCTGCCTCTGAGTCTGCCAAGAATATGTTATGATTCCAGTTATCAGTTCAGTACTCCTTCTCTGCATTCCTAAGCTACTGAATCGCATCAATAGTTTCCGTCATTGTCTAGCCTTTACGTCTCCACGTTAGAGAAATACTGCATTTAATGGTCATTTAATATTCTTCATCACGCACTACATGTAGAATAATGCATGCTCCAGTCTTAGAATCAAGTTAGCCTTTCCCCTCCTGACTCTTAGTTCATATCAACATGTTCTCTAAACATCAGATACTAGATACTGCTTAGGTACATGTCGCCCTGACTCTCCAGACTTCAGTCTCTGCTCCTAGCACAGAGTTCGAAGCCCCCAGCTTCTCCTAGTAATACGTCATTGCCAGTTTGCACGCACCATCAGGTTAGAGGTCCCGGCTCCTCAGGTAGCCCCCTCCATGGTTTCCGCCCCATTCATGACATATTCTGTTACGTTTGCATCACATGTCTATGTATACGCCTATTGCTCCACCCACTGCTACGCCTATTGCAATGTAATGCTATGTGTTTGCGTTATGTATATATGATCGTGCACTGTTATTAAAAAGTTATCCTTCCTTAGCGCGCTCATCCCAGATCCAGCCCCAGCAGCTGCGGGGCCCTGCCTTCCTATTCCTGTGCAGGTCGTCCTGTTCCTGTCCTTATGCTGTATTAAACCTGCAAAACTCCTACTAGCTCGAATCTTGACTCTTATTTATTGAGCTATCTGTTATTCATTTATTCATTCAAAAATAGGGTATTATTTATTTATTTACCACAGTTGTCTGGTCCATACTTTGGGATAGTGAGAGGCCACTCCTGGATGAGCTGAAGGCATACAATTTTTAGGTCCTAATACGAAAAAAGAGGCAATTAACCTGATGCCTGAGACATCAATGATATGCGAATAGGTTTGGCTGAAAAGTGCTGCTGAAAGGTGGGGTGCTCGATGATCATATAGTCTGGGGCTTGTGGTCTCTAGAGTCCATCAAGGGACCCCTACGGTACGACTGTAAGATGTCAAATGCACTACTTGAAGCCTGGCACCATTGCCCACCCCTTTTTCCTTTACATTTTGCATCTCAAATGATCTAGAGTCTCAGCTGCCTGACGATGCCCTGTTAAACAGAAAAGGGGAAGAATGAAAAACAAAATAAATAATTATTTGCTTTTAGGCAACCATCAAGAGGACCTTAATTAGACAGTGACTCAGTGAGATGACTCGGTGAGCTACATGTTCACTGTGTCATTCTCTGATCTGCAGGACATGAATTTGAACTTAAGAAAGGCGAACTCACACTTTTGTTCTTCATAGCTCGGTATTTGAGAACTGTTCAAATGGGACATCTTAAAAGTTATTTGCACAGCTTACAGACTGTAAAACTACAGTATTAAGTTCTATATAAAACAGATTATATAATTGTTAGTAAAGGGAAATACCACAGTCTACACCAAGTCAGTCTGTCTGCTCTAATGACAAGATAACTATATATATTTACAAAAAAAAACCTCAAAGGTTACAGGGGTGTTCTAGTTCTGTAATAGATTTTTTTTTAAACGTAGAATTTCACTGAGAAACAAACAAAGGTTACAGGGACGTTATAGTTAGGCTCATAGTTCACTTGTACAAAACCATAGAAATTAAGCAGTTGTAGTTACCTGAGCTAACTAACATACACTCACGCAATGCACTGCTTATGACCTTGCATATTAAATCACTCATGACATGGTCAGTGACATCACTGATGACATCATCCCGCGAGTGCGTTTCAAACATATTTCTGAGACTTAAAGATATATATATACTAGGCTACTACATAAGTTACATTACTAATCTTTTTGTACTACTGAGTGATACTGTTTCTAATACATGTCATATGAGAGGCTCTTAAACTATCAATGTGGGAGTGGAAGTCTGAGTGGCTGTATGGGTGATTGGCAATGTTACTGGCACTGTGAGTGTGTGTGTAAGTGGCTATATAGGTGAGTGGGTGAGTGCTCGTATCGATGGGTGAATGGGTAAGTAAGTGGTTCTGTGGATGAGTGAATGGATGTGTGTGGCTGTAATGGTGAGTAGCTCTATTAGTAGGTGTATTGGTGAGTGAGAGGCTGCTTGAGTGGCTGTATGGGTGAGTGGTTGTGTGAGTGGGTTATGGGTTTGTAAGTGGTTGTGTGAGTGGCTGTATGGCTGAGTGAGTGTGTGTCAGTAGTTGAATGGGTATGTGAGTGGTTGTGTGGGTATGTATGTGGGTTTGTGAGTTGGTGTATGAGGTTGTATGGGGGGGTGGGTGTATGAGTGGGTCTGCGGATGTCATAAGTGATATCACTGACCATGTCATGAGTGATGAAATATGTGGGGTCACAAGCAGTGCATTGCAGGGGGAAAGGTTATAGCTAGCTCAGGTAACTATAACTGCTGAATTTCTATGGTTTTGTATGCGTGAAATCTGAGCCAAACTAGAACGTCCCTGTAACCTTTGGTTTTTTAAGTGAATTTTTAAGATATTTTAATATCTACTTCATAACTAATGTCCTTGTAACCCCTGTTTTTTCAGCGAATTTCAAAAGTTTTTTAATGTTATTTACCAACTATAACCTCCAGGTAGCCTTTGATTTTTTTGTGAACTTCAAACCTTTGAAAGTGGGCGTGTGAGTGGCATATGGTTTTGTGAGCGGGTGTGTGAGTGAATGTATGGGTCTGTGAGTGTGTGAACATAAGTCTGGGTAAATGAGTGGGCGTGTGAGTAACAGTACAGGTCTGCGAGTGGTTGTGTGTCCGTATGGGTCTGTGAGTAGTTTTGAGGGTGTGCAAGTATGTGGATTTGTGGATTGGTAAGTAGGTGCGAGTGGTTGCATGGGTCTGAGTGGATGCATGAGTACCTGCGTGGGTGTATCCCTGAGTGAGTTTGTGAGTAGCGGAGTACCTGACTGGGTCTGAGAGTGGGAGCATGAATGTCTCAGTGAGTCTGAGAGTGGGCGAATCATTGTCTGAGAGGGTCCTTGAATGGATGGCTGAGTCTCTGACAGGGTGAGTGACTGGGTGCATGTTTGGATCTGTGAGTAGATGCAGAAGTCTCTGTGTATGAGTGTGTGCATGAGTCTGAGGGAGTGAGTGGTATGCATGGGTCTCAGTGGGTCTATAATTGTGTGCTTAAGTGTCTGAGAGGATGTCAGTGGATGCATGAATATTTGAGTGGCCCTCTGAGAAGCTGCATGATTACCTGAGTGGGCCTGTGAGAAGGTGCACTAGAGTCTGAATGGGACTGTGAGCTGGTCTATAAATCTGTGACTGGGCCTGTGAGTGTATGCATGACTGTCAGAGTGACTCAATGAGTGCCTCCACGTCTAAGCGATCCTGTGAGTGGGTGTATAGACCTGTCAGTGGATCCATTAGTGTCTTAGTGGGTCTGTGATTGAGTCCACGTGTGTCTGAGTAGATGCATGAGTGTGTGACTCTGAGCCGGTTTGTGAATGGGTGTAAAATTGGGTGCGTGAGTGTCTGAGTCTCTGAGTAGGTGCATAAGTATCTGAGTGGTGAGCAAGTATGACTCTAACTGGGCCTGTGATTGGGTGAATCAGTCTCTCAATGGGTCTGTGAGTGGGTGCATGAGTCTATGAGTGGGGCAGGGAGCGCAAGTGTCTGATAGGGTCTGTCAGTGGCTGTAGGAGTGTCTGAGGGGGTCTGAGTGGGTCAGTGAATGGGAGGAAGTGTGTGAATGGGTTTCTAAGTGGGTGCATGAGTATCGGGGGTTTGAGTGGTTGCATGAGTGTGTGTGTGAGGGAGTATATTAGTGTCTGAGAATGTACAAATATTTTATTTCTGTTTATCGCAGATATTCACAATTTTTTTGCGACATTACACGAGGCAATGCTAAGCGCCGCAATGCATTAGCAAATATACCACATGAGAATTTTTTCTCTCTCGATGTTTTGAACGAATAAGGTGCCGTAAAAGCACACCCCTATATTCCAGCCATGGGGTCAGTGTACCTCTATCTTGAACCCTTAAACCACTTTTGTTCTTTATTTCAACACCAGGGACTGTGTCCAGACACCAGGGACTGTGTCCAGATACTTAAAGTGGCGGCCACAACTTTCTGCTTAGGTTGCGGCCAGCCAATCACATCATTCCTGTTGGCGTGCGCATTCACGATTCGTTGCAAATTAGTCATGAACCTAGATATAAAAATCTGAATTTCCTTTATTGTTGCCAAAACTAATGAATGAATTTACACCACATAAAAAGTGTGCTTTCTGAACCAAGAGCTACCTTTCTGCCAAATTTGTTTTAATTCCATCCAACGGTTTAGGGTGTAGTCGTGTTCAAAATACCTATGGGAATTAACATGGGGAACACACTTTTTTGACCCTCTCCTTTTTTCTCAGTCACCGCTTGACGGACCTCCCTGAAACTTTCCACGTACAACAAGCCCCTAGAGGACCCTTTTTGTAAAAAGATTTGTTTAAGATTTGTCAAATGGCGCCAAAGACAGTCATGTCAAAAATGCTTTTCCAATGGAAACTAGGTCATAACTAACTACCTACTGGTAGGGGGGTGTTTGTTGGGATACGAGCAGCAGGAAGTAACCGCGCCGTGACGGGAACGGCCAGCGGAAACTTCATTTCCCAGGTGCCCCAGTGGCAGAGGCGCACCTGGGACGTCATAGGCAGCACCCGGAGGCGCAAACAAAGAGCGGAGCTCCGAGCGCTCTGTGGGGGCGTTTGTTGGGATAAGAGCAGCAGGCAGAGACAGCGCCGTGACGGCAACGGCATAGCCCCGTACCTGTCCACCACTCCTGCACCAGTCCGCCGAGCGCCGTGAGGGGAACGGCCAGCGGAAACTTCATTTCCCAGGTGCCCCAGTGGCAGAGGCGCACCTGGGACGTCATAGGCAGCACCCGGAGGCGCAAACAAAGAGGGGAACACCTCCCGTCCCGCGCGCGGGCGACGCCGGGCTGAGCCCGGGCAGAGGGCGGGCCATCTGCGGCCATCAGAGGCCAGAGGAGGTCGGGTCGGGACACCCTTCTTGGTTGGTCTCTCGGGACTATTGACATGAACTAAGATATGCTCAATCAGAGACCAAACACCTAGAGTCTAACAACGAATGTCCTTGTTTATTTTTCTTTTTCCTTTTCTTTTTTCCCAGTAGCCTCTTAGTCTACCTAGATATCCATTGGCCCTTTACTAGGTGTGTGTAGTTGGGACATTAGCTTGTTGCACCATGACCTCTAAAGGGTCATCCAAACAATCCGCCTCTCAAGGAGGGTCACTTAAGGGGACACTGGCCCTATACATAACTAGGGTAACATCAGCTTTCGAGGCAATAGAACATAGCCTTCCTAAAGACACCATATGTTGCGAACGATCCCCTCCGATCTCAACGACTCACAAAATTCTTTATTACAGAGGGAATTAAATGCTATTTGCAACACCAGGTATATTCCCATTGAACAGGGAATTGAACTAATCGGTTCCACAACATGCCCTATGGGTATTGGAGCAGCAATTGCAAAAACAACAAGTGATGGACTGAATGTGGATCAATGTCACACACTCCCCCAGTCAAAAGATCTGGGCCCAAATCCATCGTTTTTTTGCACTCCACACCACCCTGGGTTAGACAATGGCGATATGCAAATCAGCTCTGACCCTGTTGCCCCATGGGAACAGTCCAGTCCGAACTACAAAAGCCATGTCCTTCCCAGAACGGAATCAAGCATCCGAGGACCGGACCGGTTTCGAGGTAACACCTCTCTTCAGCCCGGCTAGCTTGACTCCAAGTGGTGTGGAGTGCCTGGGACCCACGTCTGGGCATCCCCAGCGCACTTAGGGCGGCAATTGCAAAAACAACAAGTGATGGACTGAATGTGGATCAATGTCACACACTCCCCCAGTCAAAAGATCTGGGCCCAAATCCATCGTTTTTTTGCACTCCACACCACCCTGGGTTAGACAATGGCGATATGCAAATCAGCTCTGACCCTGTTGCCCCATGGGAACAGTCCAGTCCGAACTACAAAAGCCATGTCCTTCCCAGAACGGAATCAAGCATCCGAGGACCGGACCGGTTTCGAGGTAACACCTCTCTTCAGCCCGGCTAGCTTGACTCCAAGTGGTGTGGAGTGCCTGGGACCCACGTCTGGGCATCCCCAGCGCACTTAGGGCGGCAATTGCAAAAACAACAAGTGATGGACTGAATGTGGATCAATGTCACACACTCCCCCAGTCAAAAGATCTGGGCCCAAATCCATCGTTTTTTTGCACTCCACACCACCCTGGGTTAGACAATGGCGATATGCAAATCAGCTCTGACCATGTTGCCCCATGGGAACAGTCCAGTCCGAACTACAAAAGCCATGTCCTTCCCAGAACGGAATCAAGCATCCGAGGACCGGACCGGTTTCGAGGTAACACCTCTCTTCAGCCTGGGTGGTGTGGAGTGCAAAAAAACGATGGATTTGGGCCCAGATCTTTTGACTGGGGGAGTGTGTGACATTGATCCACATTCAGTCCATCACTTGTTGTTTTTGCAATTGCCGCCCTAAGTGCGCTGGGGATGCCCAGACGTGGGTCCCAGGCACTCCACACCACTGGAATCAAGCTAGCCGGGCTGAAGAGAGGTGTTACCTCGAAACCGGTCCGGTCCTCGGATGCTTGATTCCGTTCTGGGAAGGACATGGCTTTTGTAGTTCGGACTGGACTGTTCCCATGGGGCAACAGGGTCAGAGCTGATTTGCATATCGCCATTGTCTAACCCAGGGTGGTGTGGAGTGCAAAAAAACGATGGATTTGGGCCCAGATCTTTTGACTGGGGGAGTGTGTGACATTGATCCACATTCAGTCCATCACTTGTTGTTTTTGCAATTGCCGCCCTAAGTGCGCTGGGGATGCCCAGACGTGGGTCCCAGGCACTCCACACCACTGGAATCAAGCTAGCCGGGCTGAAGAGAGGTGTTACCTCGAAACCGGTCCGGTCCTCGGATGCTTGATTCCGTTCTGGGAAGGACATGGCTTTTGTAGTTCGGACTGGACTGTTCCCATGGGGCAACAGGGTCAGAGCTGATTTGCATATCGCCATTGTCTAACCCAGGGTGGTGTGGAGTGCAAAAAAACGATGGATTTGGGCCCAGATCTTTTGACTGGGGGAGTGTGCGACATTGATCCACATTCAGTCCATCACTTGTTGTTTTTGCAATTGCCGCCCTAAGTGCGCTGGGGATGCCCAGACGTGGGTCCCAGGCACTCCACACCACTGGAATCAAGCTAGCCGGGCTGAAGAGAGGTGTTACCTCGAAACCGGTCCGGTCCTCGGATGCTTGATTCCGTTCTGGGAAGGACATGGCTTTTGTAGTTCGGACTGGACTGTTCCCATGGGGCAACAGGGTCAGAGCTGATTTGCATATCGCCATTGTCTAACCCAGGGTGGTGTGGAGTGCAAAAAAACGATGGATTTGGGCCCAGATCTTTTGACTGGGGGAGTGTGTGACATTGATCCACATTCAGTCCATCACTTGTTGTTTTTGCAATTGCCGCCCTAAGTGCGCTGGGGATGCCCAGACGTGGGTCCCAGGCACTCCACACCACTGGAATCAAGCTAGCCGGGCTGAAGAGAGGTGTTACCTCGAAACCGGTCCGGTCCTCGGATGCTTGATTCCGTTCTGGGAAGGACATGGCTTTTGTAGTTCGGACTGGACTGTTCCCATGGGGCAACAGGGTCAGAGCTGATTTGCATATCGCCATTGTCTAACCCAGGCTGGTGTGGAGTGCAAAAAAACGATGGATTTGGGCCCAGATCTTTTGACTGGGGGAGTGTGTGACATTGATCCACATTCAGTCCATCACTTGTTGTTTTTGCTATGGGTATTGGAAGCCCTCCGCTCAGGAATTCGCATCAACTTAATAAAAGTCCACTGGAAACTTCCGTCGCAATAAAAGATAAAATTCCCACTCAGGGGATAGCACATCCCCAGGTCCCTACCCAGAACACAAAACGTAAAGGTATGAAACACAAGGGGAAACCAGCGAAATACCGAAAAATAAACTTAAGCCCCTCTTTGGTTACTGCCACCACCACCCCCGAGACACCCAAAGCATGTCAAATACTGGAAACCCCTATATCCCTTTTACCATCTATTCTGTTGGCCTACTTTGAAGAACAGGTAAAAACCCTATTATCCCCGCTTATTGAAAGGATAGAGAGAATTGGGGAAAAGCTCTCATCAATAGACGCAAATACCAAGCCAACCAAGTCAAACAACCAATTTCAGAGAATAGTTGTCCCAAAAACGTCTGACACCATTGTACACAGCAAAAATGCCCAGAATAAGCCACTAGATCCCGTACTATCAGTTATTAAAAACAAGGAGGTAGCCAATGAACTGACAATGGCTCTTAGCTCTGTTCCCAGAGCTGGGTGGTCGAAAGTTGGCAAATATGCTGAGGGGCTAGCTGCGAGCAATAAATGCATAAATTTACCACCAGAGCAGCACCCTACGTGTGTGTTCTCTCGGGAGTGCCTGAGCTCACTACCGGAAAAATTGAAGGTCACCAGGACCTCAAAAATAAAGTTCAGTTTTGGCTAACAAAGAATAGACCGCTTCCATCCAACATTAACGGGACAATCCTAAATGTCAGAAGGGTGGGGTGGATAGGCTCCCGTCCCAAGAACTCAGCGGGAGACTTGGTCATTGTTAATTTTCGGGATAACCTGGTCGTCCCTTACCTGCGAAGCTGGGAGCCACAAAGAGGAGACGGGCCCATAACAACACTTGAACTGTGCGATTTTTACCCAAGAATTGCATATTCGCCAATGACAAGGTGGAGTGTAGAGGGATACCACCGGGGGGGCAGGAGGGGTCCTGTACCAATTAGCTACCAGCAGTAACCCACCTATAATTACCAGAACCTACCCCCTGGCCCAGATATGCTACTCTGATAGGACAAGGATATCGCTCCTACCAACTCTGTACTGTCTGATTGTAAGGAAAACTGATGTACTTTTCTTTTAAATTTTATTGTTATTCTAATGTAAATGAATTTTGTATGGTTAATAATCTTAACCGAATAAAGTAACTTTGACTTGAACACACACACACACACACACACACACACACACACACACACACACACACACACACACACACACACACACACACACACACACACACACACACACACACACACACACACACACACACACACACACACACACACACACACACACACACACACACACACACACACACACACACACACACACACACACACACACACACACACACACACACACACACACACACACACACACACACACACACACACACACACACACACACACACCCCCCCCCCCCCCCCCCCCCCCCCCCCCCTTAATTTTACCAAGGATGGGGCTGAGGGAGCACACACATACACCACTCACACCCAGGCATTGACATGCGCACACACACACACATACACAGATGCAGCAAACATAAAAAATAAACAGAAAACTTACCAGATCTTAGAGAGGAGAGCCTTGGAGGTCCCAGGAGTGTTGAGACTGCTGTCTTCTTTAATTGGCCTACCTTATTTCAGCCAATAAGAGAAGGCAGCAGTTCCAAGCGTCGGAGGTCCCAGGAGGGTTGGGACTGTTGCCGTCCCTCATTGGTAGACCTTAGGTCAGACAATGAGGGAAGCTGGAGTTCCACACTTTTCACAGAGTGGGATGGGCTCAGTGAGACTGCTAACCCCACCCTACTCTTTGACAATGTAATTGACACTCGGTCCTAGGCACTTCAGAGTTTAAAAAGGAAGCACCCAGGACCGAGGCCATCAGTGACGCTTTCCCTCATCACGAGGGGGGGGGGGGGGGGGGGGCGGAGGAGGCTCGAGGAACTTTTGCCAAGGTGAGGTCATGCCCACAGGGCTGTGAAATCCTCAGCCAGGCAAAGTTCATGCCAGGCAAACAGGAGCCTGAGCATTTAGTGCCTGACTTGCTCCTGACTGACCGCCCGGAATGAAAATAGTGTCAGTCAGGCTGACCTCTATCCAGCCTGAGAGACATTCTTCTTGCCTGGAAAAAGGCGGGGGTCGTGGCCCCTCAGCCCGTACGTACGGGCCGCTGCTACATATATATTACCCAGTAGCTGTCGCCACTGGGCAGTTCTAGTAAGGTCAGCCTTACTATGGGGAATGCATTATTGTGTTGCGAATACCTTTGGCACCCTTTGACAAATCTCCATGAAACTTTTAAAGACGTGCTCTTTTTTGGCCAGTTTGTGCATGGAAATATTTGGAGTGACCCGTCAAGGGGGGCGAGAAGGAAGGGGGTCCCAAAAAACAAAATCCCCATGCATTTTCCACAGACTTCTTTAGGCAGGGCTATCGCAAAAACCTTTGAACAGAATTACACCAAACTGGGCATGAAGCTAGATCTTGGTATGCAGAGTGTGACTTTTGTGATTTGGTGTAAATCTGTTCAGTAGTTTTAAAGCAATTAAGGGTCAAAAATATTTGCATATCTGTAGGGTTGGGTCTGCAAGAGGTTCCAGAGTCTCTTGCAGGAGCAACTGTTAAAAAATAGAGCGTTCTGATTGGCCCAGGCACGCTCTCCCCCACCACCTTCCCACGAGTCAAAAATGCAACAAAAAATCAGCAATGATGTAATTTGAGATGTCATCAGTGATGTCAAACTATGTCATAGAACATGCATGATGTATTGTGTGGTCGTAAACAGTGCATGGCAGAGGCTCGAATTAAAGTTGGCTCTGCTAACTATAACTGGTTAATATCTGTGTTTTTTTTTAGTTCAAAACCTTAATGTTGTCATCTTACTTATAAAACAATAATGTGCTCCCAAACTAAATTGGTTGCATCCCCTTGGGCACTCTTTTGAGTTCCTGTAAACAAGGACTCCACAAAATGTTGTGCTTTTTAAACCATATGTTTACTTTTTTAATTTTCCATCATTTTCTTAACATTTAAATGCCTTTTCAGAAATTTGCATCATTTCTTTTTGCATATTTTTAAATCAATTTCCACATGAGCTTAGATGGCTCCTATGCATTTCGGGCGAACTGCCCTTCTTCCGGGAGCATCCCTAAAACATGAACATCATAGCACATATCTAAGCTGAACTACAACAAGAAAATTAAGAAGAACATTACACAGAAGGATCTAGATGTGCTGAGGAGAATAGCCAACAACAAGCAGATCAAATGCATGAAGGCCGACAAAGGAGGGGCGCTAGTGATCATGAACACCGACATGTACGAGAAAAAACTGATGGATCACATATCTGATACGACCACGTAGATGAAACTAAACGACAGCACCACCACACAATTTGTGAACATCCTAAAAAATATTATAGATAAAGCCTACGATGCTGGAACAATCAAAGACAAAACTAAGAATTTCCTCATGAAACACAATCCAAGGAGCCCAACAATATATATGGTTCCAAAGATCCACAAAAATGCAAGAGACCCACCACTTAGACCAATAGTTTCCACAGGTGGAAGCCTCCACGAACCAGTGGGACAATTTCTTGATAAATAACTCCAACCTGAGGTGAAAGTCATGAAAAGCTACGTAAAAGACACAACGGACTTCCTACTCAAACTGCAGGGAGTAGATATCAACAACGAAGCGAAACAACGAAAAAGCACTACATTTCGTGGAGTCCTTGTTTACAGGAACCCAAAAGAGTGCCCTAGGGGATGCAACCAATTTAGTTTGGGAGCACATTATTGTTTTTTGATACTCAGATGTCACAAGGATGGAAGACGCCACCAGTGGAGCACCTAACACACCCAATTAACCAATTCAAAATACAAGTAGGAATAACCTCAAGGCTGTGCACCAGCATCTCCAGCAGTCTGCAGTCATCTTACTTATAACTGTGTTACTTTAACCTTTGTTTTTTTCAGTGAATATATAGATCTCTTAGAGTTGTGCCATCAAAGTACCAAACAAGATATGTTGCACAAATAATTCAATAAGAATTAAACACAGCAATGCTGTTAATTCACAAAGGAAAACATGTCCACACATTCCTAAAGGCCTAGCCAGGAGCAGCCCAGAACAAATCCTGAATTTGAACGCGGCTGTCCCTCCAAAAATACACAGAATGCTACTGGGAACGATAGTGAAAGGGATCGCCACCACACGCAGGAAAGTGTAGATTAATATTTTATGTCTTCTGTGGAAGATAACAATATGTCCACGGAGACGTTTTACGTTGTTAAACAGCTCAGGCAATGAGAGAAACGTGCGCATCAGTGGCTTGGTTTTTCTGACATCTGTTTCCCTGGCGTTTTAATGTGTCGTCTTTGATGTTCGCTCTCGGTGATTGCTCAACCGCTACCGTACATCTTCAGGTTGGCCTGAAGGGACATTGGGAATCTGCCTAAAGTAACTGCAATAAAAAACAATCAAACTTGAACTGGTCGACACCCTGCGGTTAAAAGTTGTCATATAAAGGCATACTTTGCAACCTCCATCTTGATTTCGATCGGAGAAGATTACACAAGCTGTGCAACTCGCCTCTTAACTGTATTTTTCTGGAGTGTTTTTTCCAATTACAATTGTGCCTACTGCCCAATCGGGTGACTCTAGGCACTTTGTCATCAACCATATTGGTTCAACGATAGCCGGAATCAAAGGATTGGGAAAAACTACAGGCAAAGCCACCAAATCACAAGGGGAACCAGTAGGCAATGGGGGTGAGTAAGAGCGAAAATAAAAGTCAACTGTAAATGGGCCGGTACATCCACTATTGTGTGGCGTAGTGGATGTCTTACAAAACCTCCAGGTAACAGGGGTTGTGTCACTATTTGTTTTACTGCACAATACCGTCTTTATTAGAAAGTAACATGCTTCTGAAGTGGTTGTAACAAGAAATGAGTTCCACTGGGAGTTGTTGTCAAAGTTGAGGACCTAGAAAAGGACAGTCACAGGAGACTCGCAATAGAAATCAGAATTACAGAACTTCACTGAAGTGGCAGAGCGATGCTTGCATGGTGGCTGGTGACGAATGATTCTACTGTTTCAGGAAGACCGCTCCAGGCCCACCTATGTCATGGTACAGAATAAGGACTGATCCTGAATTGATACAAGCTTCAACACTGGTGCTATTTTAACAAAATCACATGGGTATTAAATGGACAACACATGATCATTTACTCTAATTACATCACCTAAAGTGATGTGATAAAACTAGTGACAAAGAGGTTTATCTACATAGTTGAACAAAGCCCCGGACCGGTCTTATGGAAAGGGACATACCTTCAAAGGTTTAATTGGGGTGACCTATACCCCTAAAAAATGAATTTTGATGATTAAAGTCGTATCGTTGAATCTCCAGTCGGGTCAGTCAATGTCTTATCTGGTTTACATGGGATGAGTAGCAGGGCGTAGGGTTCCTGTCAACGCTGCATGCTTGCGCTACCAAAGAAAAACTCCTATGGTCATTGCAAAAGGAAACATACTGTATGAACTGGGTTTATGGTGCCAATGCATGTAGTTTATTACTGCCCATGCTCACAGAACCTAGCAGCTTACAAAGGGCTTTAAGTGGGATTAAAAACTGGGGGTCATTCAAAGGGGTGTGGCCAACGTAATTAAGGGTGTGGCTTAAAAACACGAAAGCTAAAAATCTGTGTATAGCATAATGTGCCACCCGACTTGGATTTTGCGGTTTCTGTCATTACATCCAGATATATCATACAAGTAACATCGGACCGACAACTGTCAATGGTTGTTAGTTGCATAAGATAAATAAGCAGCAACTATGGCTTATATATAATATTAAAAAAGCTTCCACTTAAAGCCCTGGTGACATCATGACAATGTTGCTGCTCCTGAGTTTCAAAAAGAGAAGGAAAACCCAGAGAGAAAATGACTATTTAAAGGATTTCCCTTCTCATACAACGCTCACCTGGCATGACGTCATGCTGTAACTTCTCAACTAGTGAGCAGTGTGAGCGTGCGCACATCCAGGTGCCTGCTTTCACTGCAGCCTAGCAAAATGGACCGCCAGTGCCAGGTCACAAAACAGAGCCCGATAGAGACCCGTTTCGAAGCCTCCTTTAAACAAGCATTTGCAATTGCAATAGGTCTCACATTATTAAAGTTTGAGCTATTGCTGTTGCATTATTTAGCAATGCCAATAGCTCTCAAACGTTAATAATGCGAGACCTATTGCATTGCAAATTCTTGTTTTAAACTGGTGTTGGATTGAGGTAAAATTCAGATCAGTGTGTATATGATGTTTAATCAGTATATTAGGTTTGTGCTAAAAAGGACCACCAATAAACCTGTTTTTGCAAGCGATTTTCGAAAATAAGATACTCATGTCATGCCACAGTTAGAGAAATTGTACTAAAAACACGTGCATTTGTTTTCGCTATTGCACACAAACCTATCAGGTTTGTTGAATGGAGACATGAATGTAATGAAATACTGCTACACACATGGAGCTGTAAATGGAAAGAACACAGGACTCCGTGAGCTGGCTGGCACAGGCACGCCATGCCGTCTGTTGACATGGAAATTAATACTTTACATAAACTTTCTTTCACCTTTTAGTGAACACTGCCATTGCTGCCAGTGAACGCAACTGATATGTCTGGTGCCTAGAATTTCGCACTGTGATGTGCCTGAGCAGCGCGAGAGACCACGGTGCTGCGCCATAAAGCAAAAAAATGTGTACCATGAAACCACAAGTGATCGCGCCCCAGGCACGCTACCCACCACTGTGCTCTTACAGGAACCACCAGCCCCCCTAATAACAAGCGTTATGCGTATGAGCAACTTTTGCAGCTTTTATGCTGTGCTGATGTATACTCAGAACTCAGAATTTTTTTATTGTTGAATTAATAAAAATCCTTAATACACACAACAATTTTCATTAAATTACTAAAACAAGAGTTAATATCAAAATTAAAAAAGGTAAAAACTTTGTCGGGTCCCGTCGCGAACGTCCTGAGGGAGTAGCCTCAGACAATATGTAACAAGATCAAGCACTCACCTGTAGCTGCTTTCCAATCTCAATCATAAATTTAAGACCCCTACAAGTCAGGATTGGTGATGAACCTCCCAGCCAAATTATAACGGCCTGGCGACATGTTCTTATGTTCATTTTGTTTAATATGTCCCGTAAAAACTGTTTTCTGGCTACCATGAGGAATGGGCACACGCAAAATAAGTGAATTAAAGATTCGTTTTGGTAACCGCAGAGTCTACATTTTGGGCAGTTGTCTTGAGATTTCCACGAAGGTCTTAGGTCCTTGGACTCGTGAAGGCCCATGCGGAGGTTGATGAGAATGTTTTTTAAGTGTTGGCTAAAGTGTGTTGCCAAGTAAGCCTGGGGCTGTTGAAGTTGGTAGGAAGAAATAACGGTCCAGGCGTGGCGTCGAAGGGTCAATGTTTGTTTGTCTACCAATAAAGACTTCAGTTTTGTATTTAAGTTGGCAATTTTACAAAAACTAGCCTGGTCAATTTTTTTGTTCCATGCTTCAAGCAATCCGAGATCCGAAAGGCAAATTTGGAGATGGATGGCCCAGCGCTGGGTAGAGTCAATATTGATTTCTTGCCAACAGAGATTATTTAATGTGTGTGGATCAGCAGCACGGAGTTTTTGGCAAAATTTGACAAACCTTGATTTGGACCTGAAGATTTGATTCTGAAGACCAAATTCGAGTCGCACCTGGGCCGGCGAGGCGCACTTCGGTACTTTAAAAACTACTTTATAGATTTTGTTTTGCAGAGTGTTTAGAATACCGGCCTCCCCCCCAAGCCAGGTGACCAGGCCGTAGGACAAAGCTGGTAAGATCTGAGCGGCCATTACTTTAAGAAGATGGATGTAATTTGGGCCTCCCAATTTTTGCAGGAGACGCCTGTATCCATAAATTAACGTTTGGGATTTAGCTTTTAGCACCGCAGAATGTTCTTTTTTGGAGTTGTCTTTGCCTAGGGTGACCCCCAGGTACCGATAGTAGGGCTGTACCCCTAAGGCAAGATGGTTAAAGGACCAATTAAATTTGATGGGTTTTCGCTCGATAAGACGTATTACTTTTGTCTTATCTCTATTTAGTTCCAGATGTTCCTTGTCTAGATAGAGATTTAGAGCGTTTATCAGCCTTTGCAACCCAATTGGGGTTCTGCTTAGGAGCACAATATCGTCGGCAAATTGGATAATTGGCATTAGGGTGTTACCGAGCTTCGGAGCATGGCTTGCAATTTGGCCGAGCCTTTTTCCAAGATCTGCCAGGTAAAGATTGAATAAACATGGAGCCAGGACGCAGCCCTGTTTTAATCCGTCCTCGGTTGGAATTTTAGACTTAAGGCTTGAACCCTGTCCTTGTTTCACCCTGGCCCATGTGTCTGTATAGAGGAGCATGAGAGCATTGAGAACATTTTTTGACAGTCCCCACTCGGTAAGTTTTGCCCAAAGTCTCCCCCTGCTGACTCGGTCAAATGCCGCTCTGATATCAATGAAGCAGGCATATAGCCGATTGTTGTTGGTTTTGACTCTTTCCATCATGAGTGGAGAAGTGTGGCTCACTGGTTAGAGGAGGCAGACCTGGAAGCAGAGGTCAGCCCGGGACCAGGGTTCAATTCCCGGCTCGGCGGGGTCTTGAGTCCTAAAATGTCCATGGACTCGACAATTCTCGCTTCGGCGCCTACTCGATTCACGGGTTCACACTCTGCGACTCTGGGCAATAGCTTGCTTAATCTCCACAACGGCCCCTCGCGGCGGGATGCCTGGCTTTCACCTTGCGGATACCCTGCTGGGGTTATCTCACAGGGGAATACCAGGACGGGTTCCCTAAGCAAGCGCTTAGAAACTGCTTGGTGATTTGCGCTATATAAATTCCTGTACATTTACATGAGTGCTAGAGCTGTAAGATTTGTTGTAGTCCCTGTCCCTTTTCTGATGCCCGTCTGATAATTTGGGATTAGGTTGTTGGTGTCGGCCCAATCCTGGATCTCCTCCAGTATACAAGAAGCGTATAGTTTGGCTTCCACGTCGATTAGGGATATGAGCCGATAGTTCTGTGGTGATCTCCTGTCTCCCTTCTTGAAAATTGGGTGAATGATGTTGCCTGTCCACGAAGGGGGCTGCTGGTTGCTAGAAAAGACTTGTTTAAACAAGGCGGAAAGATGAGTGGCCCAAAAGTCAGCGTTGTGTTTGAATACTGCGTTGGGGATACCATTGGGCCCTGGTGCGCCTTCGGTTTTAAGGTGGTTAATAAACCTTTTGACTGTCACAGGAGAATAGGTCCAGGTTATTGGACCTTCCTATGTCAGGGTAGCTTAATGACTCATCTGGCAGTCCTTTCGAGAAGCACAATGTTGATGAAATGTTATTTGGACGATGGTGGTTTACTGGAGTACAGGATTCCCTTTTTAAATAGAGGATTTTTACGTGGGCTTCCCAGCTTTGTTTGCTGATGCCGGGATCCTGAGATATTACGTCAGCATGGTTTAATTTGTTAATAATGCCCCAGAAGTCCCTCGTGTTTCGCTTTTTACTAGCTACTAGCAGTTTGAGCCATGTCTCTTACTTGTGGTTTGACTTGGCTTTCCACACCATTTTGCGATAGTTATTTCTCAATCTCCCAACAAGAACATGATTTGACGTGTGGCCCTGGGTAATGTTCCTTGATGCCTTCCGTTGTGCCCGGGCTATTTTTCTCTTTTCCTCCCCTAGGTTGTTGGTAAACCAGGGTTCCCATGGGACTAACGGGCCGTGGTGCGGTGCAGGGTGAACCGAGTGTTTAAGAGACAAATTTTCTAACAGATTTGTCCAAGATACGACCAGATCTTCATTTTGGTCGTTTTTGTGTTGAGAGAAGAAGCTACTTGCGGATTCGAAGATGGCTTTCGTACCACTGCCCCTCCATCGCAGTTTATGTAAATTGAACTTCTCTGCCTGGTGAGAGAGAACAGTTAGCTGGGCAGACTCCGGCACCCCTGAGTTGATGCAGAAAATTTGTGGAAAGTGATCACTTTCTGTTCGAGTTATGATTTCATAGCCCGTTACAGAGTCAAGCAGGATGTTGCTGACAAAAGTAAAGTCGATGGTTGATGATGACTTGCCACTCATGTAAGTCGGTGGTGCTGAGGCTGTGCCTGGTAATACGGAATTTAGAATTGTTAATCCCTGCAGTGATAGTTGCTTAAGGGTTGATGCAATAGGCTCTGCCCGGGTTTTTGTCATTGAGGTCCGTTTGTTTTGGTCTTCTTGAATTAGATTAAGGTTAAAGTCGCCTGATAGTAACAGCGAACTTTGGAGGTTTGTTTTCTGGAGTGTTTTGATGAGTTTAATAAGGACAGCCAATTTCTCATTTTTTTTTTGGTTGCTCAGGGTGAATGTAGATGTTTATTAATAACAGTTGCAGTCCCGGTTTTGTTTAGATCTTGGTTACCTGAACCCAGCGAAGTCCCATGTCCAGTGGTTCTGGCTCCCATTTTAGTCTCTGCGAGATATATGTGGCTAGCCCTCCACTCGGGTGCCCGAACTTGGACGTTCTCTCAGCTAGGATATGATATTCGGTGAAGCCGGGGATGGCGGGGGGTGCCAGGTTCCACGTCTCTTGTAGTAAAAGAATATCATGTTTGTGAAAGAACTGTTGTGTGTCGCTGTCTTGGTCCATTCCACTGAACCCATGAATGTTCCAACTGCAGATGCCTATTTTAGATGTATTAACCGTCTTCTTAAGTGCAGAGATGGGCCGTATACGGTGGGGTGGCTGTTCATGATTATTAGGAATACTTTTGGTTAAGGATTAACGGAATCCATGACCAATCCTGTATGGGGGACCCACCAATATGAGATTGGGTTAGACATTTGTCGGGTTCACCGGCTTCTTGGTCTATAGTAGAGGATCGGGTGCCCTGGAGACATGAGATTTGCTTACAGATGGAAGTATCCACCCTGTTTGTGATCTGTAGGCTTTTTACAAGCGGAAAAGGATATCTCGGGCGCGTGTGTTGGGTAAGGGTGATACCCCAGTGTTCGAATGGTCCTCTGTTTTCGAAAATCTTTACTGCTATCTCCGTAGAGGCCCAAGTGGTAACGGAGACTTCGGAATTTGAGTGCTTGGATTTTGGACAGAACTCGACTGAAACTATATCTTGTGAAGTTATTCCGCTAAGCTCAGGAACCAGACCAAATAGTCTTAACAAGTTTCCTCTGTTTAGGATGTCATGCAAGCCCTTTGTCTCGTATTCAGGGGTAAATGTCAGGATTGGTTCTAGTTTGGCGGTTAGAATTACTGGTGGATCTTGTGGTCGTTGAGCTAAAGAGTTTAGCTTATTTACAGAGCAAATTGTAGGTGTTTTTTGGAACTCGCTCCCTGTAGTGCCTTTTTCCTTGATGCCCCTTACGGGAGAAAGAGCGATTCGAGGCTTGTGGTTGTCTTTGGATTGTATAGCGGGGTTGGGCCGGACTGTGCAATTGCGAATTTGCCCGGTTTTTGTAATTATAAATCGGAGAGTTGGTCATTTGTGAGTCGTTGGTTCGCATTTTGAGTTGGGTTGTTCCCGCTGGGACCTTTGGTTTTTGTTTAATGCACTGTCTTTCAGTCCCAGTTTTTGTTATTTTTATAGGGGTCAGATCGTGAGCTACCTGTGCGTATGTTTGGTTGCTGCTTCGTTGCATCCTCCACGGTGGGGTACGTCCACTTATGCTTGATGAAGGTGGCTGAGATGGACTGTTTTTTCTAAGCAAATTGTCCCAGATTGTGGATAAATTTCCTTGTGGGGGTATCTGCCCTACCTTTGAGGAAGAACGAGGACTTTTCATAATTGATGTTGATTCTGATGGGGGAGTCGAGGCTGGTTTATGTTTGTGCTGGGATCCAGTGCCTTTCGGGACTTGCTCAGACCTTCAGGTGATGCCTGGACTGGATGGCCGGGTTGTATCCACGGTTTTGAGGTTGTGGACAGGGCTTTTGCCTGAGGGGGAAAGTCGACATTCCGACGGTTTAATGGTAGTGTTTGAAGGGATGATTGCTAGTCCAATATCTATTGAGGGATCGATCGGAGATTTTTCAAAGAAATTGGCAATAGTGATCTTTTGGTTACTTTTTGGTTTGGACCTGGCTTTCCTGGCTTTTTTCCTTTGTTTTTTGGTCATATTGTCATGGAGCAGAAGATCAGGATTTTCTGTGCCTTTAAGTGGCCAAACATTCAAGTTTGGAGAAGCTTTGTGCTGAGCCTTTGAGGGATGTAGCATGGCGGGATCCCTAGCCCCTTCTGGGCTCTTGTGTACCGAGAGGTGAGCGATTGAAATGCTTGAATTCCTCATATTAAGATTTTCTCCTGGTGGGGCTAATTTTGTAGTCTGATCATTACCCTTTTTAACTGCTCCCAGAATATCTTTCAGTATTACGGGGAGTGATGCCAGCTTCTCGATGATGTTCCCACAACCGCAGCTGGGCAAGGGGCTTGCAGGACCTATGTTGGTTGGAAGCTGTTTTAGGAGGGGAGATCCCGTGATTTGTTTGTTTGTCAGAAGGGTAATAATTGTGACTGTTTTGGAGCGGAGTTGAGCAATATGCTCTGCGATGACATTAATCAAGTCAATTTGGACCTCCATATTATCTGATTGAAAGTTGAGGGCCTTTATGGCCTGGTCCAGAGTGCTGATCAAGGAGTTCCCCCAAGAGCCAGAGGGAACTTGACTACAGTAGCTCTTTTTTTGCTCTTCCCGTAGTGCGGTTGTAGTTGATGAGGAAATTGATATGTGCGACTGGGTTGATTTTTTTTGTTGGTTACTATTCTTTCCAGGACTGTCGTCAATTAAGATTCTATATTTTATGATAGGAGCGACTGTTTTTTGGGGCGTGGATGCCACTGGGGTCCGGTTTTGCTCCACTACTATTTGGTCATAGTCCAGATTTAAATCTAGATTTAGTTCTTGTAAGGAAAGACTTGGGACCGGGAGCGATGACACGGAGTCCGAATTGGGTGGATGCTGGCCAGATGGGGGGGGGGGGGGGGAAATGGTCGTCCGGCTTAGTTAATCTCTTGATTGACTGCACTTTTGGTTTACCGGGACCATGGTCAATTTGGGAATTGTGATGATCCGGGTCATGAGTGTTTGCCCCCATGTTCGATTTATTGATGGAGACGTTGAAGAGTATTTCCAGTGAGTCCTGACCAGGAGATATGGGTGAAGGTTGGACTAAGTTTTGGCCAGACTTGTTTGTTTTCATTTTTTTCGGTGGGGAACTGGAGTTGTGAATCATTGCCTAAACCAGTTCCGTTTTCTTTTTAGTAAGTTTGAGAGCTTGCTCAGTTGATGACGCCAGTGGATGTTGAGTGAAAGATTCTAAAATTTGAATGTGTTCCATCAGCAATTGTGGCTATGATTTGTCGTCTAGTCTGGTTGAATAGGACTTGGTAAGCTCCTTGATTCCCTTGTTGGTGCCAACAGAGCTGAAACGGGGTCTTTTAGGAAGAAGAATTTGTTAATCTTTTGTTGAAAGCCTGGTAAACGTCCCGGGGTGGTTTGGGACTGGAAGAGACCTTCTACCTCGCTGTCCCCCACACCGTCGCCAGTTCCCCCACCTTGCCGCAAGACGACTAGGGGCGGAGGTACTTGTGCTTGCGTAGGGGCGTCTGACTTTTTGGCCTTTTTGCTGCGTGGTGGTTTATTTGATGACGCCTGGCGTTTGGTTCCGGAGCGCATTTTTGTCCTACACAGGGGAGTGAAGTTGTAGCAGGCGTGAGGGTTGGGCGGTGGTAACTGGATAACTGCTGGGTTCAGGGGGTAGGCGAAAATGGAAAAGTTAAGGGAAATATGGTGGAACGGGTCTTGCAATCGAGCGGAGCGCTCAGGAGGTGCCACCCGCCAGATCGGACCTAGTCAGATTGGCCAAGTCTGCCCCCCGGGCTCTTACTTGGCAGCTGCCTCTAACGGCAGCTGCGCTCGTGCTGTGACCCTAGGCCCCGCCCTGTAGTCGGGTGGCCTCACTCCCTTAAGACCCTTGAATTCCGGGGGCTGTATGGCAGAGGCAAAGGCAACGAGGAGGAGAGGATTTCACCTGGGTTGCGCAAATGCTTACTCGTTGCTCGTTTCTTGCCTGCCCCGAGCTGGACGCCAGGCACCAGACACCAGTAACGGCCCTCAACGCCGCTCCTCACCACTCTTTGCGGTTCCAATCTTTTGCTGTGTGACGGACGTTCTACTGGAGGCTCTGGTCAGCGGCTGCGGGCTGGCTGTCACAGTATCCGTCACTTAAAGCACTTTAGGGGGTCTTGTGGGGACCTTGTGGGGGAGGGGACCCTCGGGATTCCTTTGGTTCCTTTGGCCCCTGTGGGCCCTTTCTCCTCTGGGGCTGACCCCCCCAGGTCTCTCCTACGATGGAACTCTGCTTTCCCAGTTGCTCAGCGGCACATTTTCCCTTCTGCCCAAGAGCACTGCGGGGCGGACGGGTACTGGACTCTCCTTGCCGCCTTCAGTTGCCTACAGTTGCAGCCTCTGACGCTCTGGGGCTCGCACAGTTCTCCGCCGTGCAGTACCGTATCGTACTGACTCTTCTCCGGGCGGCGCGACTTCTGCTCTGTGCAGCCAGCCGAATGGCACTAATTGGCGCCAATTGGTCTATTGGCCTCGAGTGGTTCCTGTGTCCTGCGTACACGTGAGGGGTGAGTATACGCTGACCATGAGCCACAGTTCACTGGTGTGCCTTTTTCGGGGCCCTAATTCACCGGGAAATCTGGCACTACTCCTGGCACTACTCCTCACGCCTTCTGCCCAGCTGCACTGCCGCGGTCACCACAGCTGAGGGAGGTTACTGCTGCTACTGCTGCCACAGCTTGCCACTGCTGCTACACCCCTTTGGCAGTGTGAGCCAAAGACGCGTCCGCAACCGTGTTGCAACTCCTCCAGCCTCCACACAAGGCAGTTCTGCCTGCCTTAGACTGCACAATTTGCAGCGCACTTAAAGTGTCCACAGACCCAGAAGTCTCTGCTTCACCACTCTGCAGATTCTCCGTCGATCCCAGTGCGGGGACTCACCCGTGTAAAGGATCTCCTGCGGCCACCTGTGCAGCCCGAGGACTCCAAGCTGACTCTGCAGGTGTGAGGTAGGGCGCTGAGATTTCACAGCAGCAGCCTGCGCTCCGGACCTCCGCAGTCCGTGGTCCGTGCTCTGCACGCATCAGTAGACCCCCAGTAGAAAACCGCAGTGTGTGCAAACCGCTGAGAGCCTCGAGACTGCAGGGCTGCCGGCGTCTTCAGAGCATCGTCCGGAGCGTCCTCCTCCACTCACTCGCTCGCTTGCTCTGGTCGGCGGCTGGTGCGGCTGCAGCAAAAACACGGGACGGACCAGCAGTGCTCCTGTATACTTTTGTGTATGCCAAAATAGACAGGACATTTTCTCCAAACATAGAAGTAAATCGAAGGGGGTACTCCCTTTTCGATAGGGCCCTCATAAGTGCGGAGAATGGCCCGTTATTGCACTGGGCTCTGGAAAAGCAAGCAGCTTTGCAGATACTTGGAACATTAAAGGATGTAATGCCCTGGGTGCTGTTTGTGCACAGACGAGTGTTCGTTCCTGAAACGTGATTTTAATGAAGAGCCGCAGGTATCTTGGCTCATGTCTGCCGCTGGATCCATGGCAGGCGTTGACTCCTGCTCCGTGTATTCACAGAACAGGCGGCACCCGCCTGCACTTTCAAGGGGTTTAAAGATCCCCTTGCAAGCGGGTACAGTCAGTGACTGCACCCGTCTGCAAGGAGATGTCTGGGGGAGTCCATGGGACCCCCTGCAGATGGCTCCTGTCAGGAGGCGCACTGACAGTGTGCCACCTTTTAAATGACGCACTGTCAGTGCGCCTCCTGAGGGCTTCTGTAATATGGTGCGGGCGCAGAGTCAAAGGAATTCCCTCATTTGCATAGAGCATGCCCCTATGCAAATGAGGGAACACCCTCGGTTTATAGCGCAGGCACTTTAAGTGTCAGCTTGATCGGTATTATAGAAGGGGACGCACAAGCGTCTGCGTCCCCTTCTTTAATACCAAAGTGCCCCAGGGCGAAAAGAGCAGGCGCAAATGCCTGTTGCACCCCCGGGGCACTGTCTGTAACATGGGCCCTGTTTTGTGACCTTTGAATATTGTTAGGAGTGGGACAGCTGCTTGTTTGTAGCACAGTTTTGTTATTTGGTATAATTCTAGGTTTGCTGGAAAATCTAAGACTTCTACCCCCTGAATCATACTGATAAAGCTAAGCCCCTGCTTACGGGTGTCCGATCCCTTTATACATTTGTCAGTGTTTTGTATTGAGGAGAAAAACAATCATTTGGACAATCTCCATAAAATATGAAAAATGAGGAAACAGTAAAGAGTGGCATTTAAGATTTTTTATAGTTGCACTCAGATTTCACTTATACAAAACCAGTGAATCTTACACCCCCTCAATGAACTGTTTATGACCTCGCATATTACGCCACTCAGACATGATCAGTGATGACATCTCACATGACATCACTGATTACATCATCCCGTAATTTTTAAGTGTTTTCTAAAAGTTTATGAGTGTTAAACATATATGCTAAGGTACTACAAAAGTTAAATTAGTATACTTTGTGTATCACTAATGAGTGATAATACTAAAAAACAAATTATGTGAGTAGCTGTATGATTTTGTATGTGTGTGTGTCTGGCTGTATGGGTGTGTCTGGCTGTATGGGAGAATAGGGGTGTGTGTGAGTGGCCGGATGGGTGGGTGAGTGGCCGGATGGGTGGGTGAGTGGCCGGATGGGTGGATGAGTGGCCGGATGGGTGGATGAGTGGCCGGATGGGTGGATGAGTGGCTGTATTAGAGAGTGTGTGATAGTAGATGTATGGGGGAGTTAGTAGACTAGGGAGCCCTTGTTTGGATGTGTGAATGGGTTTGTAAGTGGTTGTATGTGAATGGCTCTGTTGAGAGGCTGTGTGAGTGGGTGTGAGTGGCTGTATGGGTGAATAAGTGGGTGGGTGAGTAGCTGTATGGGTGATTGAGTGGCTCTCTGAGTGACTGTATGGATGAGTGAGTAGCTGTGTCAGTAAGTGTATGCGTAAGTGAATGGCTATGTGAATTGTTTTGTGGGTGTAATCAGCTCAATGGATTTGTGAGTGGCTGTATGGGTGTGTAAGTGGGTGTGTGAGTGGCTGTGCGTGTGGATGTGCGAGTTGTTCTGTGAATTATGTCATCAGTGATGTCACTGACCAAGTCATGCGTGTTGTAATGAAATAAGCAGTGCTTTGCAGGGGCTTAAGTTATAGTTAGCTCAGCTACCTATAACTGCCGAATTTCACTGGTTTATATGAGTGAAATCTGAGCCTAACAATAACCTCCCTGTAACCTCTGTTCTTTTCAGTGAATTTCAAAGGTTTTTTAATGTAAAATCCCAACTCTAACGTCCCTGTAACCTTTGTTTTTTAAGTGAATTTCGAAGGTTTTTTTAATTTTATTTCCTAACTGTGATCTGTAACCCTTGAGGGTGTTTGAGTGGCGGCATAGGTCAGTGAATGGAGGGATAGGTGAATGGCGGCGGAGGCCGGTGAGCGGCCGTGTAGGCCGGTGAGCGGCCGTGTAGGTCGGTGAGTGGACGTGTAGGTCGGTGAGTGGCCGTGTAGGTTACTGACTAGGTGTGTGAGTGGTTTTGTGGGTCTGTGTCGCTGTATGAGTTGAATGGGTGTGTGAGTGGCTATATGGTTCAATGAGTGTTTGAGAGTGAGTGGGTGGTTAGGTCCGTGGGTGCATGCGTGTCTGAGTGGGTTTGTGATTGCCTCCATGAGTGTGAGAGCCAGTTTGTGAGTAAATGAGTGTCTGAATAAGCATGAGTGGGGGCATGAGTCTGAGTTGATCTGTGAGCCGGTGTGAGAGAGTATAAGTGGTTCTGTGAGTGGGTGCACAAGTGTCTGAATGGATGTGTGAGTGGCTGTATGAGTCTGTGAGTGGGTACATGAGGGTCTGAGTGCATCTATGAGTGAGTGTCTAAGCGTCTATGTGGGTCTGTCAGTAACTGTTTGAGTGACTGCCACAAAGGAACCGTGGTCCCTAGGGACAGAGGGGGCCAGGGCAAGGAGCCATGCAGCCCCCCTCCCAGTTTTTAAAATTGTATTTGACTCCGTGAGGTGGTGGCCCCCGTAGCAGAGTAAGTGCAGCTCCTGGCTTGTTATTCAGTGTTGCCCTGGGGAGGTAGTGGTCCCTGGGGCATATTAAAGCCACAGGAGGGGAGCCCGCACCCCCCTTCCATTTTTATAAAGAAAAGCCCTGGGGAGCTGGTGGTCCCCAGGGCTAAAAGCAGCCCGGGGTGGAGCCAGTGCGCCCTTTTCTTTTTTGATGGGCACATGCCCCCAGGAGCTGGCCCACTTGGCGGCTACAGTGCAAGCAAGTGCAGGAGATCATGCTTTTTAAATTTTGTGCCGCAGATTTGCAACAGTCATAATTTCGCCTCAATATATATATTTTTTTAAACTTTTCCCTGCTGGGTCCCAGGGGGACCCCAGGACCAGGGTTAGGGGGTCAGCAAATTCCTACCCTCCCCCCTTTTCTTTAAAAAATGTTTTGGGGGGAGGGACTGGGCTAAACCAGAGGCCCAAGATGGCTGCCAACACTTCCTGGTTGAAGTGTTGACAGCCAATCAGATATCAGCATGGGGACTGTTGGATCCTCCGAGAATCTGCGCCCCTAGATATCCAAATTTGGATTTCTTTTAATAAATCTAAACTACTGAACTGATTTACATCAAATAAGAAGAAAAAGCACTCTTTCTGGACCAGGAGCTAGCTTGCTGCGAAGTTTGGTGTAATTCCGCCCAGCAGTTCAGCCTGTAGTCATGCTCAAAATCTCTATTGGAATTAACATGAGAAACACTTTTTTGACCCCCCTTTTTCTCGGTCACCGCTTGCCAGATCTCCCCGAAACTTTCCATGTAGAACAAGACCCTAGAGGATATTCGTCAAATGGCACCAAAGATATAACCAAGTCAAAAAACCCTTTTCCAATGGAAACTAGGCCCTAACTATAACTACCTACTGGTGAACGCTAGTAGGATACATATACATTTATATATATATATATATATATATACACACACACATATATACATACACGTACAGTGGTGGCCAATAATTTTACCAGGGAGGGGAACAGGGGAGCAAACACATACACATCACTCACACCCATGCATTCGCACACGCCCATTCAGACTCACTAACAAATACAAACGCATGTCCACATGCACCAAAGATAAAAAATAAACCTAAAACTTACATGAAATGCAGCTCTTCGCGAGGAAAGCCTCGGAGGTCCCAGGAGGGTTGGGACTGCTGGTTTCCCACACTGGCTGATCTTACGTCAGCCAGTGAGGGAAGGAAGGAGTTTTACACTCATCACAGAGTGGGATGGGTTTAATGAGACTGCTGACCCCACCATCCTCTATGACAAGGTGTCACTGGCCCTAGGCACTTCAGAGCTTAAAACTGAAGCACCCAGCACCGAGGCAATCAGTGATGCTTCCCCTCGAAACGAGGGGGAAGGGGGCCTCGAGGAACTTTTGCCCAGCTGAGGTCACACCCATGGGGCTCTAAAATCCACAGCTTGGCAAAAATCAGCTCAGGCAACCAGGAGCCTGAGCATCTGACCCCAGTTTTTCTTGGCCCCCGCTTGACGGATCACCCCAAAAAGTCACAGGCAAGTTAAATAACGCTTTTCCTTTAGAAACATGGTCCTAACTATAACTACCTACTGGCAGTTGCCAGTAGGAAGGATATGTATGAAATATATACATACATATATATGACATAAATATAATTTTTTTTTGCTGGAAGTCGCCAGTGGGTAGTTATAGCTATGACCTAGTTTCCATAGTAAAAGGGTCTTTTGTTTTGCTTATAACTTTGGTGCAGTGGGGGGAGGAGGTGGGGGGGGGGAGTTGCTTGCAACGAAGATGGCCGCATGAGCAGAAAGCGCTGCATCGCCGTCACACAATCCTGCATTAATCCGGAATCTGCGTGATTAATAAGCCTAGCCTTGGGCTGCTCACTCCGGTCCCTGAACTCCCACTGGCAAACAAACGGACTGACTCTGCCTGCTGAGGCTCTCCACAAGGCCGCGATCCCCGGGCGGTCGTGACGGGGGAGAGGTGGCCCGTGACACTGTGGTTGCACTGTCTCTGGGCGATCCTGGTGTCAGAGCAGAGGCAGTGCACATAGATGGAACTGGCGGCGGTTGCGGTACGCCCTGCTCTGCGGAAAGCTGTGTGCCTGGAGATACCTGTGGTTTACGTAGCCGGGAGAGCACAGGAGTCCCTGGAGTCCTGCACGATGGGGCCGGCAGCGAAATAACACCTGGAGCGGATATAGTTGGAGGCTCTCACCCGGGGTGGAGACGCGGAGGCACAACTCGTTTGGTGCGGTCCCCTGGGGAGCACTGCAGAGGGAGGAGGACGGCACGGGTTTCGTGGGCGCAGTGAGTAAGACAGAGGGCCTGTAAACATGGCGAGGATGCAGCCGGTGAAGCCGGCCATTTTGATGCCTGTAGATACAGGGGACTACCGGACTCATAGCACAGTTCCTGCGGCAACCTATAGAGATTACTGTCTGGGGGCAGTATTGACCTTAGAGAGTTGTGGCGCATCATATGTATTCTTGCTCACGCTGACGGCAGTGGCCAGTGAAGTAGGGTGACCACCTGAAGCGGATGGGCTGCCTGTACAGGTATTGGGGGAGAGCCCTGGAGACAGCGTGCCATCTTGTGCAGAATGCTGCGAGACTGGAGCTGACGGAGAAGGCAACTGGTGAACTCTACACAGGGAAGGCTTCTCATAGCTCATCCTGGAAGGGGACAATTTCAAATTGCCACAGCGTTTTTCCTGCCTGCTGTATGCTACCTCGCAGGAAGTTACTTGTGGAGGCAATATCCCTTGATCAAGGCACAGGGTGGTGCAGCTTGTGGCGGAAGCTGGCTGAGGGTGCCCTCTGGAACTGCAGTGCAAACCCTGGCACATTGGGGCTGGTCTAGTTGCCTGCGGGGCTGAAGAGGTCAAGGCGTTTGATCGACGTCCTAAGCTTGGTGATCTGCTGTCGCTCAGAGAGGAGGTGAATCTACATGCCAGCTACGCTACTGGCTAAATCTGGTCAGTGCACAGTGCTGTGACCGAGGGTGAGAGCACTGGCCACACCTCGGAGGGATTTGCACGACAGTGGCTACTTGACTGAGTGACTGGTGTATACAGATCCTTGTTAATGCTGCGGATCCGCCACAATGGGCAGAATGGATAAGACACAGCCTAAAATTACATTTGATCAATAGAAAACTAAAGTGTGGGAGAATGCTTCAGACGACGGGGACAACACGCAGGAACAGACCGAAGGAGGCAGAAGGTGACATCCGTACTATGCTGGCTGCAATGGAAAAAGGCTTGCAAAGCAGCCTCTCTATTCTGGGCACTAAAATGGACTCCCTCTCATACCGGATGGATAGAATGTCAAAACGAATGGACAAACATGCGGAAAGGTTGGATATGACAGAACGCAGGGTTGCAGAGGTAGAGGAAGCACAGACAAAAATGGACACTGAACACAAGAAAATGGGAAGGGTGCAGCAAGTCTTACAGGACAAGACTGAGGACCCTGAAGCGTGGTCCTATCGCGGCAACTTAAGAATTACAGGCCTTCGGAATCGACCCAGACCGGCAACATGGAAAAATTTGTTGAAAAACTACTGGTAACACTACTTGGAAGTGAAACATTCTCTCCCATATTCGTGATCGAGAGAGCACATCGCTCCCTGGACCCTCGCCCTGCTCCTGGTGCTCCCCCAAGGCCAAAAATTGCAAAACTGCTGAATTATCGTGACAGAGACTCGGCACTGAAGGTAGCCAGGCAGAAACTGACATTACAGTATGAGGGATCCAATATATCTCTATACCCATACTTTCCGATACGAGTCCAGGAAGCATGCAGACAGTTTTCACCACTGAAGCGTTAACTAAGGGAACAAAATTTAGACTACGCCATGCTGTATCCGGCTAGATTTCGGGTCAATCAGCAGGGCCAATCACGAATCTTCACTCATCCGAAAGCTCTACAGAACGCCCTGAAGGAATGCTCTAAAGAAAAGCATTGCAGTCCAGAGCGGGGTTCCTTGGAAGGAGCAGTTGGCGGTCGATTAGACGAACAAGATTGGACTCTGGACTGCACGAGTTCTAGATAAGAAAGCTACCTCTGGGGAGGCCCGGGGGGACACACATGGGACTCCGTGGGGTCGCGGGGAATGGGCTTGACTGAATGTGATGCAGACAAATGGAGAGCATCACAGGATCGATTGTGCCATAGTGTTAGCTGCGGGGGGTCAGCTCTTAGTGGGAGTTCTGTGAAGATGCTTTTTGAATGAATAGATATAAGGATTTGGGGGCGCGGGATGTTTTCATTACAAATGCATTACATTTGTTTGATGGTGTGCGGGAAGGGCAACTAGTCAGGTTTGGACACACCACCCTGCTAGGCGAGCAACATCTGCCCACGAGTGAATCACATACCTTGGGAATTACACTGGGGGGGGGGGTCTTGGTTCAATGTTATGTTGTTTTGAGTTTCTGAACATTTAGATGGAGAAAGGGGCATCTTTTGTGGTGTTTCGTCCTGGCACAGTTGGGGTAAGCCTGACGTGGGTGGGGGAAGGGAGGGGAGTAAGACTTAGTAAGTATGGCTATTTTCATGTCAAATTCATTCTTATTCATGTTGAGTGCACACCCTATATGTTCCAATGGCAGGCACAGCGAGGCAGACAACACACACCCCTATGACTGTCCTCAGTAGGTCCAATAGTACAGCAACTAATTGTAGGCTTTGACCACTCACTTGGAATGTGAGAGGCCTTAATGAGCATAGGAAACTTAGAAAGGTCCTGGTCTACTTGACAATACATGAAATCGATATTGCACTACTGTAAGAGACACCTCCCACTCAATAGCCTATGGTCCGAAGTAGGGGATTGCAAGGAAGCATACACGCAGCAGGTTTTACCACGCATGCACGGGGGGTGCTTACATGGGTGAACCCTAGGGCCACTCTCAAACTAGAACCATTAGGCACAGACAAGGACGGACGATTTGTGATCTCTAGGTATAGGGGAAAGGGGATGGACCTACTTATAGTTAACATATACTGCCCGAATATTGACAATTCCAACTTTTACACTGCATTGTCTGAAAAGGTTTGCTTACGCGGGGATGGGCAACAGCTTTGGGGTAGAGACCTCAATTTAGTCATGAATCTACAGAAGGATAGATCAAGGGGGGCAGAGAGAAATATCACGGCGGCAGCCCAAACTGTAGAAGACGCAATGGTACAGTTTGATTTGTGCGATGTGTGGCGTCAGAGGTACCTGGAAAAAGGGGGATATACACATTACTCAGCGTATCATGATTTGCACACACGTATATATTATTGGCTAGCAGTCAGGCAGTTACATGAGAGAACCCATGCCTGTGAGGTACTACCCCGTACGCTCTCGGACCATTCCCCCCGATACTGTTAGTACTAGATACCGCCCAGAAGTCTATCCCTCTTTACTTGGAGGTTCCCACCTTATTCTCTGCTAGATGTAGTTTTTAAAGAGGAATTGTCGGAAGTGATCGAAACGTTCTTCACCACAAACGTGGGTTCGGTGGACAGCTTCCAGGTGGTTTGGGAGGCGTTCAAAGTATATATCCGTGGAGTCTCTATGACCAAGCAGTCTTGAGTCCTTAGGCTGCTACAAAACTGACATGGCATATCTGGAAAGGACACTTGCAAGCCTGGAAGAACGACTCCAGGTTAGAACCGACGATGAGGTCGTGCAGGAGTTCAAAACACAGTTAGAAGAATATCATGATGCCGCTGCGGGGGGCGCGGCTTGGACGCCGATGGGATCGGCTGCATGAGCTCTGAGCTCCGCGCACAATCCCCACTATTATCCTGTTCTAAATTGTTTATTTGACCCTCCTGCCACCATCGAGGGGGCGGTAGCCGAAGCCGAGCTGGGCTGGGGCAAGACTGGTGCTTGGCCGGCTCGTGAACGGGAGTTCTGGCCGCTAAACCGGGACGGAGGGGCTGCCAGCAATGGACTCAAGATGACGCCGCCGGGGGACACCTAACTCCCAGCACCGAGTCCGGAGGAGATCAACGCTGCTACAGCTGAAGCGCCACTGCTGAGCGGCATACTACATCGGGGTAACGGAACTCACAGCGACATGGACCGGAGCTATATGAATGAAGACTGAAGACCAGCGGCACCCCTCTAGGCGACGGCCCGTCCTGGTGTTTTACCGGCGGGGGGAGGGGCTCGGGAGCGGAGGCGCGGACCCGTGAACCTTGATGGTATTGCACCAACGCGGAGAGCCTAGATGCGGCGCGCGGCTGTGCGGGGCCACTTTGAAGAGGTGCGGACGAGTGGCGGCATATACTAAGGCCCGGGTACGGGACCAATGACTTACCCGAGAGACCGGTGTTGTGGAGGAGGCAGCAGGAGCACCCTGAGGGAAGGCAGCATGCGGAGATGACGCACTGGGCGATAGACTGGGGGAGCATGGCGAATTACCACACTGTCGCATACAGCTAAGGAACTCAGAGGCATGCGACCCAAGAGATGCAGCAGGAAAGACTCAGGAGCCCCTGAGACTGTATGAGGCGGAGAACGCGAGTGCAGGAGGACAGTGGAAGGATCAGCAGTGGCTGCCTGAGATGCAGCTTCCCATGATATTTTCCGGGCGAAAGGAGTGTTTTAGGGCCGAGGGCTCAGACCTGAACAGACCTGGCTTATCGGAAGTGGTGCGGGGACCCGACAGCGGCGCGCCTGTGTGAGGCTACTGGGACATGGATTGAGCAAGTGGAGGCATCTATCCGGACTCTGGTGAGTGGCGTATGGCATGCCCTGACGCCCGGTGACAGTGTGGAGGCAGTGCAGCGCCCTGGGAGGAAGTGGCATACGGGAGTGAGAGAGTGTATGTGCGGCTGGGGGAGCAAGACTATTCTCCCCGCTGCCATGCCCTCCTACGGAAAGGTGCAACATATGTACTCCAGAATACGGCGTGATTGGTCCGGGGCCCCCTGAGCTTGCATACGGTGGAACACGAGAGTGTGAAGAGCGACGGAGGGCCCAGCTGAGGGAGGGGTGACGCCCGAGCGCAAACCCTAGGAATGGCTCCGCTGGTCTACTAATTGGCCGTGATGAAAGGGTGCTAGGAGGTGGACGTGGCCAGCTGCGGCGCACAGAACAACGCGCACCAAACGTTGGAGTGGGCTCCAAGAAAGAAGCGCGAGCCGAATGGACATACCAATGGGGCGAGAGACAGACTTGTGAACGCTGATAGGCAGCAACCCGGGGTTGAACTCCTCCACTGCGGACACGGTCGGACGTCAGAGGTTCTGGGGTTGTCATCAACCTGGCGTAGTTGGGGCCTTGCCCTTTGAGTACCTGACTTGCCACTCCTAAACACTGGAAGTGCATTGTGGACGGAATAGCACGTATCACTGGATATAGAATGGCCTGGGCTGCAGGACGGCGGACCTAGCTGCTCAACATCTGAATCTTCAATCAATGTTTGCAACGTGGTGGGGGGGCGGTACTTACAGGTGGTGAGCTGGAGAACCGCATGATGGGGAAACCCAAGGGGAAGAAAGATGGAACACCCCAAATGTCAGATACAGAGGCACCTTCTCAGACGGAACAGGGAGACCAGGAAACGTCCCGGGACCCAGGGATGCAGCAACAGTTCGACCGTATATTGACGGCATTAGCGTACTCTCGCACCGCCCTAGAGCAAGACATTGCGCAAGTGGCGTCGGGCCTGGGTCTCTTGCGGGCGGACCACTCGAAGCTAGTGGACAGAGTGAAGCAGGTGGAGGTAGTGCTCCAGGAAGTGGCGCCGGCTCAGACCGCGCTGGAGAACAAAATGACGATTGTGTTGGAACGAGTCCAAGCACTGGAGAGGAGGGCCGTGGACGCTGAAAGCTGGAACCGACGTAACAACATCCGCGTGGTGGGCCTGCCTGAAAAAGAATAGGGGTCTGATATGGTACAATTTCTGGAGAACTGGCTGAAGACAGTAGTGGCCCCTGAGGGGCTATCCTCTTTCTACACATTAGAGCGTGCACATAGAGTGCCTGCGAAGCCGCCGCTCCCAGGTCGGCCGCCCCGCCCAGTGGTGGCCAGTCTGCTCCATTTCAGAGACAGAGATCTCCTGCTCAAAAAGGCACGCACGGAAGGTCCATATCAAGTTGGCAACGGCAAAGTGACACTATTCCCGGGCTATACTTTGAAAATACAGCGCCGCCGCGCTTCTTTCCTGTCGGTTAAAAAGGAATTAAGACTGGAAGGGCTTCAGTACTCCCTGTTGTTCCCTGCCAGGCTAAGAATAATTCTGGACGAAAAGACTCAGTTCTATGATACATCAGATGAGGCGTGGTCGTGGCTGGAAACTTACAGGGCTGGGACCGAACGACCGGGATTCCAGGCCTCGGATCCCCCAAAGGACCATCAGCTCCGCAAATCGCAACGGATATGCCGCAGACGCCGGGGGCTGCAGAAACCATCAACTTCACAGACCGAGGTGGAGCGACGAGGGGTGCTGGAAGCGATATCGGCTCTGTCGGGAGATCAGCTGCCCAACTCACGAGAGGCAACGGACTCAGAGAAGGAGAAATTCGACACTGAGATATCAGACACGGACAGCAGCCGGGGACCAATAGTCACGCCGATGACAGCGGCAGGACTACTAGAGGAGTAGGGACCTGTACATTGGGCAATGGCAGTTGGGGGGTTGGAGATATCTGGCGGGTCTGAAGATACTGTTGTAGCCACTGGGGGCCGGCGGTGGGTTGTCTGAAGAGGGGGATGCATTTGAAGAGGGCTCTGTGGTGCGAAGCTAGACACGGACAAGAGGATCCCGGTAAAGAGGGCAGGAGGGAAGAGAATTTAGTGCTTTCATAGGGGATCAAGCGGGATGAGATCGGAAGTTCGCGTTGTCACCTGTTGGCTCCGAGCACCCCCATCTGTCCATAAGGCATGCCCGCAGTGACTGCTGGTGGGCGTAGTTGTGTGTTCTTTGTTGATATGTTTGGATGGGGACTGGCGATTTTGTACTAGGTCCCGTTCTTGGGGGGGGGGGGAGGGAAAAGGGGGGAGTTGGGGTTCTGGTTGGGATATAGGGGCCACTGGGGGGTGTGGATGTGTGTGGAGCGACTAGTGCTCAGATGCGATGGGAGCGTTACCTGAATTGCGGTGTATCACTTGGAATGTGAGGGGTCTGCACACCATGACAAGGAGCCATAAAATCCATGCATATCAAGTCAGGAGGGGCGTACACATAGCGTTGCTGCAGGAAACCCATCTTACCAAAACAGATGGACAAGCGCTGCAACGCAGGTGGAGAGGTCAGGTTTTCAATACATCATATTCAGCATTTGCACGAGGGGCATTGATTTGGGTAAGAGAAGGGTCCCTTTTCAAGTCACGAAACAGACAGTGGGACCGGAGGGCAGACATGTGGCAGTGGAGGGGAGGTTGCAAGGCAGGGACATAGCGTTGTGCAGTATATATGCACCAAACGTAGATCAAGTACGCTTCCTTGATCGAGTTTCGGGTGTTTTGGCACATTACTTAACGTGCCCCGTGATTTGAGGGGGGACTTTAATTCCATTGCAGACATAACACTGGACAGATCACACCCCCCGTTAGTGGATTCTACTGTCCGTAGGTTAGCAAAGAGTAGGTTGGATTGGCAGAATAGGTGGAATCTGGTAGACGTATGGCGTAACCACCATCCCAGAGACCGGGACTACTCCTTTTCGGCCATGCATGAACTCCACGTTCGGTTAGATGCAATCTTATGCTCAGAGCATTGGTGCCCACTGTAGTGCATTCTGAGTATTTGGCTAGTACGCTGTCTGACCATAACCCGTTATTAATTACCATGAACTGGACAACAGTAAAATCTGCCATCCCTACTTGGCGATTGCGTCCGGAAACGCTGGAGGATCCGGTTTTCCAGAGGGACATTGGGGAAGGTATAGAACACTACTTTACTGAAAAAGAAGGGACGGCCTCTACTAGAGCAGTGGGATGGGACGCCTTTAAGGTGGTGATAAGAGGGCTATGCATTCGCAAGCACGTGGGGGTACGGAAGGTATTAATGCGAGAAATAGAAGAGGCGGAACGGAAGTTGAGAGCGGCGGAACAAGCCAGGCCGGAGAAGCCGGATTTGCAAGCAGATGTGGTGGAAGCGAAGGAGGCAGTTGCAAGGGAAATAGAAACACTGCGATGCTTTGATTATACGACTAATGTCATGAAAACCCATGCCGAGGGGGATAAAGCAGGAACACTGTTAGCATGGTTGGCTAATCCCACTTCGAGAGGCTCCCCGATTATGGCGTTAGAATCACAAGATGGTAGCGCCATATATACTCAGCGTGAGATTCTGGTGCGATTTTGAATTATTATGAGACACTATATGAAAGCGCCTTGATAGCAGGGGAGACAGAAATCACAGCCTATCTGGGGAGTGTACAACTACCGCAGCTGGCAGAGGAACAGGCGGACTCCTTAGGCCAGGACATCACCCTTGGAGAGATCAGGAGTGCGATTAAACATATGGCTCGAAATAAGACTCCAGGGGTGGACGGCTTGCCCATAGAATTCTGTGCGCGCTATGTAGACACACTAGCCCTACGGCTGTTAGAAGTTTATAAGGAAGCACAGGAGTTGGGTCACCTTCCTTTGTCCATGAGGGAGGCGCTTATTATCCCTTTACTGAAACCAGGGCGAGAGGGTACAGATATGACGGCCTATAGGCCGTTGTCAATGCTGACCACGGATTACAAAATCCTGAGTCGGATATTGGCGACCCGTCTCCTGCAGCATATGACGACCTTAATTCATGAAGATCAGGCTGGGTTTATCTTCACTAGGAGACTTCTACGACTATACGACAATTGCGGAGGATAATGGGGGACGATCTACGGGGTTCACATATGCCCACGATTTTATCGGTGGACATAGAAAAAGCCTTTGATAGTCTGGAATGGCCGTACCTTTACAAAACATTGGGACAGTTTGGTTTGGGTGATGCGTTCGTGGGGTGGATTAGGGTGTTATATTCTTCTGCGGTGGCGAGTGCGCGAGTGGGGGCATTGATTTCACCCCAATATCAATTAGCACGTGGAATGAGACAAGGTTGCTCACTATCTCCGCTGTTATTTGCTCTTGCAATAGAACACCTGGCGGCCAGAGCTAGATTGGGACAGAGTTATGAGGGTTTACGATTTAGAGAGGTACCACAGTACATATCACTTTATGCAGATCTACTCATGTTTTTGGCGCACACAGAGGGAGCTTTGCTGGGAGTAGCCAACTTATTATCGAACTTTGGTGACATTTCGGGACTGAGGGTGAATTGGAACAAGAAGTGCTTGTTCCCAGCGAGACCTGGTGGACTGCTACCTGAGCTTTCTTGGGACATGCGCTGGGAGCCGACATGCCTGATCTACCTGGGGGTTCGTATTTACCATGAAGCAATAGATATGGTGGAGGGGAACATAGGAAGATGTGTGCGGGCTTTGAAGGGTAGCATGGCAATTTGGTTGACGCTTCCATTATCTGTGATGGGCCGGATAGAATTAATAAAAATGGTAACCCTACCTCGGTTGCTTTATTTTTTTAGGACACTGCCTGTTTGGGTGCCGCCCTCGGTGTTTAAACTCCTGAAATCCATGATAGTGGGGTTCCTCTGGAGAACTGGAAGGCGGAGAGTAGCTCTAACAATGTTGATGAGACCGAAAGCTGAAGGTGGGCTGGCAGTCCCAGATTTCGAGCTCTAATATTTGGCGGCACAGCTCCAGGTTTTGACACAGGCAATTGCGATGGAGTTTAGAGGCCCAGAACATCTGAGAGGTAAGGGGATCCAAAGGCACATATCATTTATAATCCTGCAGCAAAACTTACCCTTAGGGATCTCTCACTAGAAGAGAAAACGCTGAGATTATGCTGGAACCGTAGCCTGCGTAGGGCTGGGGCGCTACACCATTATGCTCCGGAAATCCCACTGGGAATGAGAACAGCATTACCCCATGGCGGGGATTGGACGCCTCTGATGGAATGGGAACAGGTGGGAGAACAGGTACTGGGGGACCTGTACGAAGACGGGGAGCTTCTGCCCTATCAGGCATTACAAGAGAAATATGATTTGCCGGGGTGCGGATTTTTGATCTATGCGGCATTAGTTGCAGCAATTAGGAAACACTGGAGAGGAGGATCGGCGGAGCCCACAACGACGATGGCATGTCAGTATGTAGTGATGGCGGCTGGGACTTTCAAGGCGGTCACATGCCTCTATTCCAGAATGCTAAATGAGGGACTACAACCACTGGACACGTTAAGACTTAAATGGGAGGAAGGCATAAGGAAACCCATTCCCAAAACCACATGGGGGCAAATCCTTCGCAGGGCATGGAAAGAGACTAGGAATGCACGGTTCCAGCTTATACATTTCTTCATATTACACAGGGCATACTTAACACCGGGTAAGATCCGGAAATACTTTCAAGTCCAGGCTGCAGCGTGTCCCAGATGCACAAGGGAAGGAGTGGAGCTGGAGCACATGCTATGGGAATGTCCAAACTTAGGGGGTTATTGTGAAGACGTGGGAGACCTGTTGACTACAGCCATGGGCCGGCAGTTATAATTTGATATAGCCACGTGCTTGCTGCATTGGTTTCCCCACACATCCAAGACGAAGGTGACCAGTACATTTTTGGACATGGGGTTATTATTAGCGAAAAGAGAAATAACAATGCACTGGAAGTCGAAGGAGGGCCCCAGCAGTAGGAGATGGCAGGCCGAGCTCAGTAAATGGGCCAGTAGTGAAAATGCTATTAGATTCCAACAAGCACGGCGCTCGAACAATGAGAAAGCACTAGAAACGGCGACTGCATGGGAGATACTAGTACAGGCGCTGCTTGCTCAGCGAATAGAGAACCTTGTTAATAAAGGAGACCCTGTACACGACAGACCTGTTGGCGCTTGGGCTGAGGATGAGCTCTGAGAAATGGCTTGTATTCCGCACATCATGTAACACACACCAGTGGCGGGGGGAGGGGGTGGGAAATAGGCGGGGTTCGAAGTTGTTAGAAAGTGGTTAGATTTATACAGTGAGAAGAGTGAGAAGCATGATTAGTTGATTGTGCCACTATTGAGTAGCAGAACTGCAGCAGTAACTAAGTACGTGTATGATGATGTAAAATACAATTCTGGATATTGACCTGTGATCTAATGGCGATGTTTTGCTCTGTATTGTGTACTAAGCTACAACGTAACCAATAAAATATGTTCCCCCCCAAAAAAAATCATGATGCCGCTGACGCTGAAATAAAGCACATCGGTAAATATGCCACCGCTCGCTCCTATGGTGAGGGCGAACGGCCGGGTGCGGGACTGGCCCAACTACTCAAAAAACGCAGGGAAAAAAACAGTAGTCCAGAGGTCAAGGCAGCCGAAGGGGAAATGCTAACTGAGGAAGCTGCCATTGGCAGGGAGATTTCAGCAATATTATGCAGAGTGCTACTCTACTCGTAGCGGAGGCACTGAGGCGGAAATCTGGGACTACTTAACACATATAAAGCTACCATAGCTAACAAACGCAAATCGCAAATATCTCATGCAACCCCTGGAGAGAGGTGAAATTATCACGGCATTATCGAGCCTGAAATCGAGTAGCGAGCCAGGAGTGGATGGCCTAACAGTAACTTTTTACAAGGTGTTCATGGACCTTCTGGTGCCGTATTTAGTCACTCTCTTTGACGAGATGTGTGTGACGGGCACTATGCCATCCTCGTAAAGAGGCAATTATTGTTGCTATCTTGAAACCGGGCAAGCCCCAGGATGAGTGCGCTTCCTATCGCCCGCTCTCCTTGATTAATGTGGATACGAAAATGTTCGCAAAGCTTCTAGCAAAACAGTTAGTCCCTTTGATTCCACTTCTGGTCGCTCTGGAACAAGCGGGTTTCGTCCCAGGCAGAAATCTAACTTACAATTTGTGAACAGTGGTTGGTGCGGTGCAGCACACTGAACCGGAGACTCAGGCAGTGGCTGTATTTCTCGACATGAAGAAAGCCTTCAACTCTGTTGAATGGCCCTTTATGCGACCGGTGTTGTCGAGAATGGACTTGGGGAAGGTCTTTCTACAACTAATAGGGGTATTATATAGTGCACCCACAGCCAGGATCAAAATTGGCAACCTAGTGACAGATACTATACATATTACTAGAGGCACGAGGCAGGGTTGTCCTTTGTCTCCGATATTGTATGCTTTGGTGGCTGAACCTTTAGCTTGTGCGCTCCAAGAATACCACAGATATAAGGGTATCCGAACCTGGGTTACAAACTGATCTTATCCATCTATGTGGACGATACGCTCCTATATGTACGAGCTCCTGAGTGTAACCTCTCCCCTGTTTTGTGAGAAGTGGTGCGCTTCAGAGCAGTGTCTGAACTCTGTGTTAACTGGCCGAAGTCTATCATATTTTCAACAACTCCATTTGCACCTGACTACCCGTTACAGTGGTCAACAGAATTGGTGAGATACCGAGGTATCAAGGTTCACAAGGACTCTGAGGTAGTATTCCGGGAAAATTACGGGGTGGCGATAAGCAAACTAGAAGATGAGGTGGAAGGCTAGATCCGACTATCACTGTCCCTGTTGGGCAGAGTTTCCATTATGAAAATGGTGATACTGCCCCGTTTTTTGTTCCTTTTTTCTAACATCCCATTTGTACTTACTTGCTCCTTTTTTCATCGGCTCATAGCATTGCTGGTTAAATTGGCTTGGGCTGGTAAGCAGGCGCGGGTCAGATGGCAAGTACTTACACTACTGTACCACATGGGGAGCTGGGTGCACCCGATTTGGACTTATATTACAGGGCGGCACAAAGTGTGCATGCTTACCACTAGATGCATGGCTCGCCCGATACCCACTTATGTATAGAAAAAGTTGTGGCCTCGCCTCTCCCATTGCCTGCCCTGCTGTTTGCACCTGCGGATCATAGGACGGGGATATTGGACTCAGTGAATGCGACAACACATGTTTGGCACTACCTCCTGAAGCTGCAGGCGGGAGCCAATCTGTACTCCCCGCTCACTCCGCTGGACTGGTGTCGCTGGCTGCCCCTTGCAGAGATAGGGGGTTACGCGAGTGCTCAACTCAATAGGAGTGCGGGCTATAGGGAACTTGTTTGCAGGAGGCACAGCAAAGAGCTGTGAGGACTTGGGGGCCGGGGATGCCGCAACCACCCTCCTTACTAAATTCCAATTCCACAGAACACGACAAGCATGGTTGCATATCTTGGGGGGCAATTTCCTAGAACCGCCGGAGCTGTCCGCCTTATCTTAAGTTATGAAAACTGATTCGCCGACAAGTATAGTGTCTAAAATACATAAACTGACCATGTCCTATAGGGAGAATTATTTCACTATAGTTCGTTTGGCTTGGCAGAGAGATTTGGGCAGGGACATAGACGATACTAAGTGGACATACTGCTGCAACAGCACAAAGCATATTTCTTTAAATGGTAGACACAGAGTGATCCACTTTAAATATCTAAATAGGGTCTACTATGCTCCAGAGAGATTGAGTAGATACGGCCGCAGAGAGGGGGCAAATTGTGAGCGCTGCAGTGAACAGCTGGCCGATTTTCTCCACTTGGCTTGGACTTGTCCGGGGATATCCAAGTTTTGGGATTTGGTTTTTAAGGAGTTGGGACAGGTGGCTGAGCTAGCACTCGCCCCGGAGCATGCACTGGCCCTGTTGGGCTATTCTAAATCAATACCCAAGGGGGCGCAGTGTTGGTTGACAAGGGATTGCTGTTAGCCATATGCTGGTCGCGAGGACTGACCCCTAAGATGGCTCAGTGGTCAAGTGACATGCTGTACTGTAGCACTCAAACTGAGAATTTCAGTGACCTTCTCCCTCCACGCAGTAGACCTAAGAACTTTTGGGCGTTGTACAAAACATACCTAGCGACTAAAGATAGGGGTAGTACATCCACTGAGGTTGTGCGCCAAGAGTTGAGAGAGAACAGTTCTGATGAATAACTGCTTGGGTTGGGCCTAGTGTTGACAAAAAGGCTTGGGTGTAGCAGGCTGCTGCAGAGTGGGGCGCTCTCGTTTGGTATCTTCATGACTTAATTGCAAGTGGGTCTAAAGCTGGGAGGGTTGGACATGGGGGGGTGGGTGGTGTGGACAGATAAAAAGATGGCACTGGATATAACTTGTCTGCTACTCTTTGGAATTGTGCTGCATGATCTCTGATCACCATGTGCCAATGTAAATGCCATATCGAAGGAATGGAGTCTAATGTTTATTTTGAACTAAAAATGAATAAAGTCTTTAAAAAACAAAACGTTGGTGCAGTTTGACAAATCTTTCTGAAATTTTCAGAATTAGTACGCAAATCGGTTCAGCTGCTGTGTTGGAAGTTTCGGGGTGATTCATGAAGCAGGGGCCGAGTGAAAAATGAGGGGTCACAAAAAGCATTTTCCCCATGCAATTTCCCATAGGGATTTTAGAAAAGACTACAGCCCGAATTGCTCAACAGAATTACACCAAATTTGGCAGAACTCTAGCTCTTGGTCCAAAAAGCAATCTTTTTGTGAATTGCTGTAAATCGGCTCTGTAGTTTACCGAGATATTACAAGATACCAAATTGTTGATTATCTAGGGACATGAATCCTCCGAGGATAGGATCCAACACTTCATCCGAATCCCCACCTCCCCTCCCCAAAAAGTTAGAAAAAAAGAACAAGCATTGGCATTGCCAATAGGTCTCGCTTGTGGGACCTTATAAGTATTTAGTTTTGCAGCACAATATCCTTGTTGCATAATCGGATATTGTGCTGCAAAACTAAATACTTATAAGGTCCCACAAGCGAGACCTATTGGCAATGCCAATGCTTGTTGTTGTTTGGTGGTGGGGTATGAATGGGAGGATGGCACATTAGGAAAGGGTTTTTTATTTTTAGACGAGTGTAGAAAAACAGAAGGCGGTGTTTATTGTTGTAGTTTTATTATGCACCGATCCGGTCAAGTGGGCATCTCGACTATTCAGAACAAGCTCTCTGCATTGCGTAGGGGGAGCGGAGCGGACCCTTTGAAGTCTGGTGCCGAGGCTCAGACAACAAATGGTATGGGATGTGGCTGGTGACGTGCACGCGCCAGTGGGCTGAAGCGCTTCCAAAAAGAGCGGATTGCATGGCGGCACGATGCGCGTGGTTGGGCGCGTTCTCGCCATGCAATTCGCTTTTTGGGAGCACTTTGAAATGCCCCTTTACTATAGTCTCGCATAGCGATTGCTTACGCAATAGCTAGGACGAGACCTAAAAAGGAGGAAGGTTGGTTTGGCATAAACTAGTGGTTTAAAGTTTTTAAACCCTATAAATAATGTAAGGATTCAACCTATGTACAGCGCACTGATACCCGTGGGTCATGTGCACACTTTCTGAAACACTCTAAATAAAATTAAAATAAATAAGGATGCCGACCCTACAAAATAAAATGGTAGCCAGTTTCTAGGAGTGCATTACATTTTGGACTGTTGGAGGTTTCTTGGGTGCTTCTGGAAAATATTGTGAAGTCCTGAAAGTCGTAAATATGCTCCCATTTGAGGCTGTCGACCTGTAGGTGCAGATGTATGACTTTCTTTGAGGAAACAAGAACCCATGAACAGAATGTATTTTTGCTATAATCTCACCTGGTTTCTTTCTCGAAAGTTGCCCTCCCTTGTATCGGTTATTATTCACAGCATGTTGACGCACAACTGTGCACTTATTTCGCTCAGTGGTACAAGCAACCGTTTTTCAGAAATCCCATTTCCTAGGTCTTAGCATCTTTATTCAACTTGCACGCAGAATGATAGCACTTTGTGGAGCACTTATTTTTCAATAAGGCACAGGTGTGCCAATGAACATTAAAAAATGCCTGCAGTCAGCATGAAAGCTGACCCCACTTCCTGTGGTCCTATGAGGCCACAGATAAACTGATGGGGGGCCGGTGTTTACGGTCGGAGGGGAGATTAACACCCAGGCGGCAGAAGAAGAAAGCGGAGAAACTTCGGGGGTGGCGGTGGGGGGGGGAGGATGGGGGGAATTGGTGGCCACGAAAAGTGGAAAGTAAAGGAACATGCACGCACGCACACACACACACAAACGCTTTGACATACACAGGCAAACACACACAGATGCTTTCACATACATAGGCAAACATACACAAGCATGCACACACAGATACACACACACACCCCCCCAGGCACGCACACAGACACAGATGCGCATACACGCCCAGGCAAGCACACACAGGCCAAGGTACGCACACGCACACACACACACAGATTTATTTATTTATTTTATTTTTAAAGTTGTTTATAGCGCTAGATTGACCCGTAGATGCGCACACCTATACAGGCACACACACATTGGGACGCACACGTCCCCAGACACAGATGCTTTCACATACACAGGCAAACACACACACACACACACACACACAGATGCTTTCACATACACAGGCAAACACACACAGATGCGCACACAAGCCCAGGCATGCACGCACACACACACACACACACTGATGCACACACACACACAGATGCGCACACATACACAGGCACAACACTGAGCCTTTATGTTCGCTACAGAGATGTTTTCCAATTACTGAAAACTGGTTGAATACTCGTTACAATCAACAAGTAGAAACCCTTAGTGCACAATTTGCACCACAGCTGGGATTCCGTCTTGGATGCAAATTTCTTTTGCAGCCCATCGGGATGTCGTGCGCCTAAGATGGAACGGAGAAGGGGGTCGTCTCTGCGTCTAAAATGCAGTGGGCAGCCTTGCGCCTTAGTGAGAGAGAGTAACCCGTTCTGTGTCCGGGATGTCGAAAGGAGCACTGCGAGAGAGCGTGTTTAAGTGTCTTTTGAATGCCGTTCTTGATTTACATGTAACAGTTTAATTAACAGGACACATCTTTAATCTATACCAAAACCAACAAGAAGAATTAGTTCACAAAGGAAATTCATACGCTGACAGCGGGCATTTGCATTTTTCTGTTGGCTATGGCATGGCATTTTTTTGTGTGTGATCTAAGAACCAAGTCCAATTCTAATTTTGAAATAAACCCAGGCAAAATCGACAACAACGCCCTTACAATAGTTAAGGATACCTCGTGCCTGATTAAGGCGAATGCAGACATTTGCACTAAGGAGCTGCACTGTTAAATACTTTCTACCAAGAGAACCAGATCCTTGAAAAAGAAAAACGCAGAACTTAGCAGATTCCGAGTTGAATAAATTGGATGCGAGACCTGCCATTAGTCTTAGTAATGGAAAGGACATGAAAACTAGTGTAGCCTGCAAGCAAGAGAAAAGTGCAAAAATCAGAGAGATGTCTTTTTTTAGTAAATTCAACAATCTCTGACTGCAGGCAGCAAATGCTTGACGGCCGGCCGGCGGCGATGGAGGGCAGGAAAGTTAGAGAAAGAGGGGTGAGGGGTGGCGAGGGCAAAAACATAAACAGGCATGCTGTGACGGAGGTGTGAGAGGTCTGGAAGGGAACAGATGGCCTGGCCGTGAAGCAGGGGGCGGGGCAGCGCTGGGAAAGCCTGTGGGAGGGTGATTGATGCCTTTGATGTGGGGAGGGAGGAGAGCCTTTTGCTAGCAGATGTCCGTGAGGTGTGGGAGGAGTGCCTGATGCACGTTCACGTGGTTCACGTGAACTGCATGAAAACGCCAGCAAAAAGCTGGTGGTTTCACGAGCAGTTTGCCTACTTGAATTCTCGCTCCGCTGGATGCGCTTTGCGCGCATCGATAGGTCGCGAGACCTAAAAAGGGCAGGGTAGGAATACTCGGACCCCTTGCCCAAGGGTCTACCAGGGACCACGGCAAAGCAAAAAAAAGCATATTTTGCTAAGTTTTTGCCACAAAATTGCAGCGAAGTCACGAATCTGTAGCAACCTTTTTTTTAAAAAGCAACCAAGGTCTCCCTCGCTTGTCTGCAATTTAGCCCCCGGGTGGGCCAGGTCCAGAGGAATAATTTTATGAGGGTAAAACAGGCCAATGACTTACCAATGTGGCTACTTTATTGCAGCACCAGCTTCTCAGAATGCTGAAGGGTTCTATTGGGCACATGTCCGTTTTAGTAGCAGTCACAATCACACTCTACCTTGTAAATAAAATGTTTCTTGCCAGTGCCTGCGTTGAGGCTGAGCCCCATGGCCAAAAATGAAACTTATCTAGGACTCTGATCCTCTGTACCACAAAGAACGGTACTGTCACTCCTATTTCTGTGAGGGAGAGTTTTTACAAAATCATCAAGTGCAGGAGGCTTTGCAAGAGTGCTTATCCTGCGGAGGGGACGCGGCAAGAAGCAAACACTCCAGTCAGAGCTTCCCCAACATGAAGACTGTGTGCTTGGGCTTGCCAGCCCCCGCTTCTCTGTGATCTGGCCAAAACAGGTCACCATACTGGACAAATTCTGTAACTTTGTGTATTAAGGCACAATCTGTGGCTGCAATCTGACCGTTCTAAATGGAACCCCGTAAGGCTGGGCATCTCCTGCTGGTCCCTGCACATCCTGTGCTCAAAAGTGGAGAGCTTCAAGAGCAGGCACTTCAAGGAATTCATGCAGCACACCTTGCGCTGCAGTATCACCACCCGCCACTCTTCCCAGAGGATCTGGACGTGTGGGACATGCTGGTCAACTCCCCAAAGCTGCACCCCAGCTACCACTACAGAATCTTCCAGTTTACCTTCCGCCTCGAGGAGCTGTACAGGAGCTTCAATGTGGGCGGTGGGGGGTGGGGGGCACGAGCCGGTCCTGATGATACTGGGCACTGAGGCCTACGCAGTGAAGGTTGTGCACTGGGTGCTAATCCACAGCGTGTTTCTGGGATACTTCAAACACCTGCCCCAGATGGATTCTGTGTGGCTTTGTTCCCGGACAGGGTACCTGGTGTGTGAGACCGAGTCCACCACAGACCTCTACACCCGATTCATCAACTCCTCCACGGGCCATCTGAGGAAGTATCAGCTGAACTGGAAGTCACAGCATAGCTACGACCCGTGCGTCGATATGGAACATCGTTATCTTAGCCTTCTATCTTCCCGGGGGTCGCACCCTGAACCTGGGAAGAAGCACCCTCCTGGCCCAAATGGAGGCCTGTGAGATTGTGAGGCCTCTAGGGTGATTGGAGCCGTGTCCTGAGACACCCAAGTGACAAATATATGTACCCAAAGAGCAGGCGGAATATATCATCCATTAAGAAAGAGGAAAATCCTGATTTTGATCACCAGGATTCCTGTTTTCATTGACTTTAGCATCAACCAATAATGAGACACTGCATCCCTGTACAGCTGCTTCTTCGCCCTCCTTTTCACACAATGTCCTGCCACTGAAGGCAGTGCTCTCTCCGACCAGCCCTACAAGAACCAACAGCAAACTTCTGATTTGTGCCAGGTGTGAGATTCACACCGACCCTACCGACTGGGTGTGGGTTTTCAAATTGTATCTGGTGCTCATGTGAAGCGCTGCAATACCTCCGGGTCGAGTTTGCACTATATAAAACTGCAAATACGCAATTCTTAAAGGCTATGTGTTAGGGTGCCAGTCCTCACTTTTACTGCTCAAAACCACTATGAAACTGTGATTTTTATTTAGTCGTTGCAAAGTGCACGTTTCAAATATGCTTATGAAAAGTAAACTGGCATTGTGTTTTCACTTTCAGGGAGTTCGGAGCTCAGTAGTAGGGAAGGTGAATGTGATTTAGTGGAGAAGTGTGGCTCAATGGTAGTGGAGAAGTGTGGCTCAATGGTTAGAGCAGGCAGACCTTGATGCAGAGCTCTGGCCAGGGACCAGGGTTCGATTCCCGCCTCGGCGGGTCTCCGGCTCATTAATTCCCCTGACTGGATATTCTCGCCTCAGTGCCTGTTCTGATCATGGGTCCCACGCTGCAACTCTGGGCAATAGCTTGCTTAGTCTCCACAACGGCCCCAAAAGCGCTGGAATGCCTGGCTGCACCTGGAGGGTGCCCAGGAGTGGACATTTCCCAGGGAAGCCAGGAAGGGTTCCTAAGCGGTATATGGACAGCGCCGGGACACCTCCGGTGGAGGTAGCTGTGCGCTTTACAAAATTCTGAAATTAAATTTAAAAAATTTACAATGCGTGAAAGTGGTATTTGATGTGCTCATGTAGGCTGTACCCGCGAGGGAGATATAAGGTTGGCGGGAGCACTTGGGTAGTTTCAAGAAGGGAGCAAGCTCTAGTGCCAGTCCAGGCAAAAGTACCCAATTTATGAAAACAGATGAATGCACATAAAAAAGGAGGCAACAGCAGGAGGAGGCACTCAGATACACGGAGGAAAGAAAGGAGAAAGCAGTAAAAAAGGTGAGAGAAGGCACTCAGAAAAACGGGGGAAGGAAGGAGAAAGCAGTTGAAATTGTGGCAAAAGCATGAGAATGCATTCAGAAACCAGGGGGAAGGAAGGAGAAAGCATTAAAAAAATGAGGCGAAAGCAGTAGAAAGCACTCAGAAAAACAAGGGAAAGGAAGGAGAAAGAAGTAGAAAATGAGGCAAAAGCATTATGAGCACTGATAAAAAATAGGCAAAAGCAGGGGAAAGCACTCTCACATCTACTCACACACCCCCTCACCAACCCTTACAGCTGCTCTCACACCCCCTCACAAACCTATACAACCACTAACACACCCACTCAACCGGCCTATTCAGCCATTGCAACACCCACTCTCAAAGATTACAGTTAGGAAGTAACATTAAAAAAAAAAAAAAAAATCAATCCAAAAATCCAAAAGGTACAGGGTTAATTACAATTAGGAAATAGAATTAAAAAATGTAAGAAATTCAATGAAAAAAAGAAAGGTTATAGGTAAGCTCAGATTTCACTCATACACAACCAGTGAAAATATAACTTCTGGTGCGGCAATCCACTGCTCATCACTTCACATATTACACCACTCATGACATGGCCAGTGACATAACGGATGACATCTCAAATGACATAACTGCTGAGTGTGTGTGTGTGTGTATATATATATATATATATATATATATATATATATATATATATATATATATATATATATACGATCCAGACCTTTACCATCAAGATAAAAGAAAAGGCGCGGACTCCGTGAGCTTCACGAAAGGGAAATTTATTATGAAAGGGAAAGGGAAATTATATATGGCTCTTAGACAGATTACTGACCTGATGACCTTCCGTAAAAATCTTAAAACTTGGCTGTTCACGAACTAAACAGGAGGCTTTGGCCAGGGGAGCTATCATTACAGCGCCAGGACACCGTTTGGTAACAGCGCGCTCTACAAATGTTATAAATAAATAAATATATATATATCCACAGAAAACAATCAAAGGCTACAGGGACGTTATAATTAGGCTCATATTTCACTCATACAAAACCATAGAAATTCACCAGTTATACTTACCTGAGCCAACTAGAACGAACACCCCTGCAATGCACTGCTTATGACCTCACATATTACATCACTTATGACATGGTCAGTGACATCACAGATGACATCACTGATGACCACTGATGACATCATCCAGTGATGGTGAGTGTTTTATAAAGGTTTATGAGTGTTAAATGTATGTACACTAAGCTATTATACGTTAATTAGAATACTTTACATGCTACTAATCACTGATTCTATTTCTAACATATATAATGTCAGTGGCTGTGTGACTGAACCCATGTGTCAGTGATGGTATGGGTTAATAAGTGGATATGTGAGTAGTTATATGGGTGTGTCGCTCTATTTTTGAGTGGGTGTGTGATTGGCTGTATGGGTGAGTAAGTGGGTGTTTGAGTGGCTGTACGAGTGAGTACCTGGGTGTGTAACTGGTTGTGTGGGTGAGTGAGTGGCTATTTGACCGAGTGTATGGGTGAGGACTGGAGTGAGTGTGAGTGTGTGTGTGTGTGTGTGTGTGTGTGTGTGTGTGTGTGTGTGTGTGAGAGAGAGTTGCTGTATTTTGTGAGTGAGTGGGCATGTGAGTGTATAGGTGAATACGTGGCTGTATGAGTGACTGGGTGAGGGAGTGGCTGTGTGAGTATGCTCAAGTGGCTATGTATGCAACTGTTTAAGTGAGTGACTGGCTCTGTGAGTGACTGTATGGGTGAGTGAGTGGCTAAATGAATGACTGAGGGAGTGGCTGCATGATTGGCTGAGTGGGTGTGTGAGCGGCTGTATGGGTGATTGAGTGGGTGGGTGTGTGAGTGGCTCAATGGATGAGTGAGTGGGTCTGTGAGTGGTTCTGTGCCTGTCACCAGAAATGTCACTGACCAGGTCATTAGTGATGTAATATGTGAGGTCATAAGCAGTTCATTGCAGGCACATCATTTATAGTTAGCTCAGGTAACTATAACTGCTGAATTTATGTGTTTTTTGTATGAGTTTAGTCTGAGCTGAACTATAACCTACTTGTAACCTTTGTATTTTTTAATGATAATATATGTTTATACAGGGTATTTCCATAGAGTAAACCTAGCCAAAAGGCAGCGGAGCACTATACATTTATACATGGTTAAGGACAAGGATACAGTCAAAGAGTAAGCAGGATTATGGCATGTTAATGCATTGTGATGAGAGTTCTTTAAAGACGCAAGTCTTCAACTCTTTCTTAAATCGGAGCAGGGTTTGAGCGGTCCTCATGGCTACAGGGATGTTGTTCCACATCCTGGTTGCATAGATGCAAATGACCTGCTGTCTTGTTTTTTTTTATGTTTCTTAATCTACGGTCATATAGTGTTGTACAAGTGAATAAAAATAATACTTAATATGTGTTTATTTAACAGGAATAAGTCAAAATATTCTAACTGAGCTGTATTTGACATAACAAAGCTTTTTAAGTTCACTTGATTAGGCCTCAAATTCCTTTGCAGTTGTTGTGAAATGCATATTTTATTATGAACCTAGTTTCTGGATTTTCACCTTGTCCATCTCCAGTTAAAAATGTGTCCTTCAGCATGTTGTAAAATACTCTTAATTTAAGCACTTTTACAGTCTTATTTTGCTGTATCTTAAAATTTATTTTTCTAATTGTTTCCAATCTTCCTAAAAGAGAGAGCAGAGCTTTACTGTATTTTTACAAGGAAGTTCCTCTGGCTAAGCGGAGGTTGTGTATATAAGTCATGCATATGCAAAAGATTAAGCTATTGTAAATGACAATGCCATTCATTTAACGATTAAGCTATTGCCAATTAAAAAGACAATGCTATTTATTTATGATTTTAAAAAAAACATAAAAAATAATAAACAATACCAATAGCTCTACCTTTAATAATGCTGAGACCATTGCTTTGTAAATGCTTGTTCTCATTTCTCTTCCTACTGCTAAGACCTAAAAAAAAAAAAATATATATTTCACTCTTTTATCCCTCCACTATCCTTTTCAATCAAAATTAACAGACTAACATGTTCACTTCTCAAATTCCATATTAAACTATACTAATATACTGCCCAAATAACTGAATAACATATCTACTACTCAAATTTCTTCATATTTATACTATACTCATTTTAAACACAAATCCTTTATGGGTTCTGGAGTGGCGTGCTACTCGCCAGAAGAGCGCTACAACACCCATGAGGGGTAACAAGTGCTATATGAATGCTAATCTTTCTTCCCCTTTTATCCCTCCGCTATCCTTCTCACTACAAGTAATAGACTAATATCCACCACTGAAATGACCTCATAATTCACCATATTAATTCACCACTAATCCTTTATAGGCTTCCGGAATAGCGTGCGTCAACAAGCGATACATAAATACAAACCTTTGTCCTCCTCTATCCTTCTGGAATTATTCCATATCCAAATAACTGACTAACCTATACACCACTTAAAATGTACTTGCATGTTTCACTATTCTTATACAACACTAATCCTCTATGGGTACCGGAGTAGCGTGCTACCCGACAAAAAAGCGCTTCGACGCCTCGTCAGGGGTAGTAAGCGCTATATAAATGCAATTACAATACAATACAATAACAATATTTAAATGTGGATTTATTTTTTCTTGGATAGCAAAAAACAGTATCAATCATTAGTATTAAAGCAAGTGGCCTTTTCCATTTGTTTTACTACTAGATATTGTGTTGTATCATTTGTTTCTCCCATGTTGACAATGAGATTCCTCTGTTTATTAACCTGTTATGCTACAATGTATTTATAGAGACCATGTACACCAAAAACGTTTCAGGACGATATGCAACTAGTCGCTACCTAACTTGATGTTTTTGCTGATGTGAGACATTTCTTTCTCCAGCTCTCTGAAGGCAGATTTTATGTTTCCTCTTTGACTGTACTCAGAAATTTTACAGACTTTTACTTGCCTTAAAAATGAGTAGGCTTCATGCCGGTCTACTAGCTAATTCATTATTTTGCCATGTGCTAGACATATTATGTCCTGGATTTATAAATAGAATAGTCTCTCTATTTTCCAATGCTAATTCCCATTTGTATGCATTTTGAGAATTTAGAGCATCTTGATTTTAACTGGCTATTTGTGCCTTCTGTAATAATTTCAATTTTAAACAAACCTTCATGCTATTCACTTTGAACCTTGTAGGGTCTTAGTTAAATTTGACTTGGTTTAACTCTTATTCTGGGGTTATTATTCTTTGGGACTCTCACAAGGCCCCAGTCTTAAAAAAGGAGCATGTAGGAAATAATAATTTAGTGTCATCAATACCTGGAGAGAAAAATTGCTCCAGCAGTGTCCAGGGTGCATATGTGCTGATAACTGCTAGAGATAGTGGGCTTGTCATCAAGGTAAGTAACAATGCTGTTCATGGTGGCTTTGTGAATAATGCAGCTGATTTTAAAGATGGCGCAGGCCAGAAAGGGGTGCTAATGAAGTTCCATTAGGATGTTTATTTTACATTTGTTATGGGGTCTACAATTCAGCATTGTCTGGTGTCTAGGGTTTTCATGCGACAGGGTGGACTTGCTATGCATTTTACAGCATAACTCCTTGCTTTGGAAAGTAATGAGTTTTTATTTGAGTAGGTTCAGAGTACGTGCTCTCATCATAGTGACTTGTAGGGAGTTCTAGAGATCAGAGCTCACAATGAAACAAGCATTGGCATAGCCAATAGGTCACGCCCGTGGGAACTTATATTTAGCCATTAAGCACATTATCCTGTAATTCCCATAATTTAAAGGAAGTAATTCTAAACCCACTTAATTACTGGGCAAGTGGTGCATTATCTACGTTTTACAGTATTGTGTTTCCTTACTTACACTGAAATCCTACCACAAGGATTTCATTATTGAACGCTCCAAGTGTACTTTGTTCAGTGCTCCGTTGTTCGTGAGCTATGTCTGTGCGCTACTACTGACGTAACAAAAACTGAGGGGGCATCCCTGCACAGTACGTAGAGGGGCCCCCTCCGGGCTCAATAAGGAGCTCCCAGGCCAGAGTGCAGTGCCGAGGGGGCTCCCTGGAGCTTGAGGGGCCTGTGTTACGCCCCTGTGCGCTACAAATACTACACAACATACATAAAACGAAACCAGTATCCGTTTCTGGGATCCATGACATGCTATTGAGACGCCGTTCAATTGTGCTGGTGGCTAGCGGGTACCCTGTAAGGAGGAGAGATGGGGGTCCTTCCAGCACACCAGGTGACCCGGCATGGTTTACACAGTCGTCTTTCCCGCAGTGGACGCTGAGAGAATGGTGGCTGACCTAGCAGCCTTCGTTGGGTGGACTGCTCAGCGCCATTCTTGGCGACACTAGCAATGACCACATGATGTTACCCACAGAGGTGGGGGTTCAACAGCTGGCACGGTCCTCCCCCTGGCCCTATTACAGTGGCATAAGCCCTCCGAGGAGTGTGGGTGGCACTCCAGGTTCCTGTTACCGCTCTCCTAAAAATCACAGCACCCTGCCTCCTCATTGATTCTCTGGCACTAGGCATGTGGGATGACACGGCCCCTATGTGGCTGATCGCTTTGAACAGACCGGGTGGATTGACAGGGGGATTCTCAGCTGGGCTTTGTGAACCCCGGGGGCGGGTCTGAACTATCCATAATTGAATAGGGGAGAGAGAGATTTCTGTTCAATGGTTGCTGGCAATGGCTACAGGTGATACATGCTGCATGACTGGCTAGGAGTGGATGTAAATACCAGATATTCGATGACGGATGGCATGAATTATGCAGCGATGGGCATGCCAGGTCGACCGCTACTCCGATTCCACACTTGGAATGTCAGGGCCATGAATGACTGCAGAAAGATACGTACGGTCGTGGCATATCTCAAAAGACAATGTAAATGGTGCAATCCTACAAGAAACTCACTTAGCTCCAAGCACAGGCGTATTGGCGCAGAGTAGAATACAGGGCATATGTTATGCAGCAGGCTTTACCACACATGCTCGTGGGGTTCTAATATGGGTACGTAGAGGGTCGGGAGTTCACTTACTGGAGACATGTACAGACCCAGGGGTGGAGATTTGTGGTCGAAAGATGTTATAAGGCCGATTTGGCGGTCCTACTGGTTGGAGTATTTGGGCCAAGCTACGATGACCCACAATTTTACCTTTCATTACGTGCACGTCTCCTGCAATGGAGCGATCAACAGCTGCTTTGGGGTGGTGATTTCAATTGTGTATTGGACCCAACTCTCGACCGCTCCAGGGGTCCGCCCTGAAGACTCTCAGCCGCTGCTCAGAACCTTAAAATTATAGATGCTAAAGAAGGCTTGATAGATATTTGGCGACATAGGTCACCCGCGGAACAGGGATATACTCACTATTCTTCAGTCCACAATATTCATACACAAATAGACTATTGGCTTATGTCGCGGTGTTAGCATCCCATTGCAAACTATTACCAAGGACTTACTCTGATCACTCGCCTGTACTATTGGAACTCACACTGCACACCCAAAATAGACTGGCGCTTTCCTCCATTTTTATTACTAGATACAGTATTTCATGAAGAATTGACGTTGGCGATAGAGGAGTTCTTTTGCATAAATGCTGGGTCCGTTGACAAATTTGTTACGGTTTGGGAGGCGTTCAAAGTCTACATACGTGGGATTACAATATTTAAACATGTACGGGTCCTGCCGTCGATGCATGAAAGATTGACTCGCTTAGAAAAAGAAATCGCCAAACTAGAGCGGTGGCATCAGGAGATGGCTGACAGCTGTACCCTGAGTGCCATTAAGACTAAGATTGTCAAATTTCAAGAGACTGCTTAGAGCGAAGTGCATCATCGAGGAAAGTACGCTACAGCACGCGCTTATGGGGAGGGGGGAAGTTCTGGTGCCCCCCTTGCAGCACGTCTGCGCCCCCGCTAAGATGCGGATGTGTTAGTGGTGGTACAGGACAAACAGGGTATGCCGCTGAGTGACCCTGAACAAGTTTTCTGTAGGTAATATGCTGATCAACACAGGTCGCGGCACATCTCTGCTGATATCGATGCCGAAGCCTACTTGCACACATAGCCATGACCTGGCTCACTAAGGAGCACAGGGGACACCTAATGGCACCACTGCACCCAAAGGACATACATGTAGCGCACAGGGACATGCCTTCCAGCAAGGCACTGGGCTCTGATGAGCTCACCGTGGCTTTTTATAAGACCCCTCAGGAACTACTTATCCAGCATCTGGTTTAACTCTATGAGGAAATGGTCAACACCAAAACTATGCCTGTTTCAATGCGTGAAGCCATGATAGTATCCCTACTGAAAGAGGGCAAGTAATCGGACAGCTGCTCATGTTCTAGACCGTTGTCGCTATTACATTTTAAAACTAAATTGTATGCAAAAGTCTTGGCTAATTGTCTGGCACCACTCTTCCCTGGAATGGTAAGACTGGAGCAGGCTGACATTGTGCTGGGCAGAGTCCGACGTTCAATTTACAATCGCTGTTTGGCGCAATTTAGAATAGAGGCCCAGAGAGGAGTGCAGCAGCCATGTTTCTTGGCACAGAAATAGCATTCAACTCTGATTAGCAGGGATTCAGGTTTGCAGTTCTAAGAAGAACAGGGGGTCAGTGAAATATTCTTACGACTGGTGACGGCCCTGTACTCTTCACCAACCACTCAGGTGCATGTCAATGGTATAATACCACTTCAATCACTGGAAACATTGTGTCCGGGGAAGGTTACCGTGGCATGACCGGCACTGGTCCAGATCCATGGGGGCCCATCGGAGCCGGAGCTGCTAGCACAGAACCAGACTGGGCCCTCACCGGGTCTGAAGGGACATCGAAGGGGGTCGAACCGCTCAAAAACGAGACTCAAAGTTATTTTATTTGAGTGGGGGTTGCTCCGGCTCCTAGAAAACTTTGGAGGCTCTGAGTTGGCCCAGGCAAAGGTTCCAAGGAACCGGGCATTGAACACCGATGCCCCTTCGTCGCATCAGCCAACAGACGCTTTGACTTTTTGTGCCTCTTACCTGTGGGTCCTGATGATTTGGAGTGGGACAATAAGGTCTTCAGACTTCTGGAACGATCCCGGGACCTTCCTCTCGATTGAGTTAGGGACTTCCCTCAGTCACATGCCGGACCACAAGCAACTTCAGGGACTGCTCCCTAAAAGCCTTTGGTGCCATGGCCCTGCAGTCCGAGCACGGCTTTAAATCGTGGTTGCGCTCCAGGCACTACAAACACACAAGGTGAGGGTCCATCAGCGACATGGTGCAGTGACAGGCACCACAGGGTTTAAAACCTACCTCACAGGAAGACATCCTCGACACACCAGGAGTGGATACTCATAAGCCTCGACAAAATGTCAAAAAAAGCCTTTCAAAAACTGACACAGGGGTAGCTTTGCCTCAGATCTGCACTGGCTAGCACTGAAAGAATAACAGACGTCAGCACTTTGAGGTGACCCATACATGGGTGTTCAAACAGACTACACTACACTGAGCCGATAGACGCAACCTACTGGCATGTAGGGGTACTGCTTACGAAAAATCTTCTGGATCCAGTCTGACACCTAGGGAAAATTAAAAGATAAGGGATCTGCGGATAGAAGTCTCAATCAGATCAGGCTATTACTTCAATCTGCGTTCTAGCACACATTTTATTTGACTCGCCCCATAAGCACTAGGAATATTAAAATCTGAAAGGGTCTCATTCACTGGATTTGACTGGACAACACTTCTGAAAAGTAAAAAACACTTAATACAACAGTTTATCCTAAAACACACTTTTCAAACAGGGCTGGAAATAACACACTCACCTTAAACACCTCAGATGGCTCCTGGACATGGGTGGCACTGCTGCACTGATCTTTGACACTGCGTGGCCAATGGCACTGTCTCTCATGACACTTATCGAAAGGCTGACACTCCTGGGTCTTCAGGGCACTACTTTAGCCTGGCTTGCCTCTTTTTTGACGGACCGCATGTTTCAGGTCTTTTTGACGAATGTCGTTTTCAGCACCCATTTGCTTATTTCTGGTGCCCCGCAGGTATCTGCCCCCAGCCCTTTACTCTTCAATATGCCCCTTGGCGGACTTAGTGGAGAGCTGCGGCCTTACTCTACATTCATATGTAGATGACGCCCAGATTATTTTAGCCCTGTCATCAGAGCGAGATTCTACCCCGGAAGATCTTGACTCCTGCCTAGGCCCTGTCTCCACTTGGATGAATTCCAACACTTTAAAACTGAATAGTGACAAGACTGAAGTCCTAATTCTGGCTAAGAACCCTCAACTCTGGGGAGCCTAGCACTGGCCCGCCTTGCTGGGAGCCATCCATGTCCCTACCGACAGGGCCCCCCCCCGGGTGTGGGGGGATTGCGGGTGGAAAACACTGCTACTGGTTTTGTTACAGGGGGCCGATATTGCAGCATTGCTGCAAAACCAGTCCCCAGTGAAAAAAAGCCCCCCTACTACTTTAAAACCAGCCTCCACCCTTCCGGCCCACTGGGAAAACACCTGGTGCCCGCTACTGCAAGCCTGGCCCTGATGAGAAGGCTTAGAAAGATATTTTGGATACTTCCCTTCGCTGCTCAAAAAACCCATCATTCAGGCTTTGATTCTGTCTAGGTTAGATTATGGTAACATCTGATATCTAGAAACAGACAAGTTCGCGATTAGGTGCCTCCAAGTGGTTCAGAACTTGGCTGTCAGGCTCCTGTTTCGGCTTCCTAAACACTGCTCCAGCCTTCTTCACGACCTCCACTTGCTCACAGTGGAGAAGTGTATCACTTTCAAGGCACTCTGCATGTGCACTAAATACACTCCCACTCCGAGCCTCAGTATTTCCAAAACCTTGTCTCTCCCTAGGACTATGTTTTATGTCGTAACTGCACTTGATATAGTGCTTCATACCAAGCTGCATTTGTACAGCGCTTCATCACATCCATGGCAAAGCATAGTACAGGGTGGGTAGTACGATATGCACCAGAGGCGGGGTAACAAGTTGAAAGAGAGCTGAACGGCAATTTGGTCTTTGAAGGAAGAGTTTTTGTATCATGTGTGATTGACCAGAGAGGTGATTTATCTTGTCTTTCCTCTCTGCACATCAATTTAATGGCAATAAGAGGAGTTGGACTTAGAATGCAGGCTCCTGACATTGCTGTGCCTGATTGTGTGGTTCTCCATACAATCCTCTAACAAGTGACAAAGGAACAGTCAATGGCAAACATAATGTACAGGGAGACATGGTGTATGTCATTCCCTGTTCCTCTCACCTCACTCAAGTAACAGGTGAGGGACCTGCAAGCATTCACTATAAACAGCCAGCCATGGTAAATGATCTAACTTCATCTAGGAGTGATGAGGAATAACACCCAGGAATGAATGCACAGGGGAAAAAGTGATGGTAATGTTCTTTCTACTCACGAACAACAGAGAAGCTATCTACTGAAGTGCAGGCAGCAAGTATAAATACATCAAAGTGTCATCCTATAGCAAGAGAGGAATAGCTCACGACATGAACTATGTAGACAGCGAGAATAAATACCATATAGGGCCTGCCCATGAGAACAGGACCTATCCACAGGAATGTGCTACTTATAGGAAACCAGAACAAAGGCTCTACAGGACCCAATGGTGAGTGCATCCAGCATACCTGTGGTCGTACTCCAATCATCTGTCATACCTAATGTTAAGAGTCTGTCCAGTAACAACGAAGAATACCTTGCAGGTATGCATAGAAGAAATGCATCCATGGTGCATGTTCTTTAGAGGGTACTAAGGCTGTCATGAAGTAGAGATTAGCCAGTATATAATGGTAACAGGTATCCAGGGCCGCAAGGTCACAGTCAATACGAAGGTAATAGACAGACTCTTGAAAAACAAGTCAAAAATAAGGGTCAAAGCGGTACAATTTAAAGATTTTATTGACAAGATTTACACTATTATATCAAGACATGTCATGTCTTATGCTTACATACACTGCTGTAAAGCCCTGTGACATTCGACCTCTGGATCCAAGTTTGGGCTATATATAAAAAATTATAAACACAAATATAAGTACCCCAGTGAACTCCATTTTTGAAATTGTCCCTGAAAGAGATGGTTATTAATCCTAGAGGCTCCAAGAGGAAGAGGACTCTAGAGGGCTGATTGGGAGTTTGTATCATCAGTTTGGATGCAGGGCCATGTCTGGGCCAGGGTTGGGGCGCATATAAATAATCTTTCTATAAGTTGGATTATTATTGGGTGGCATTCCTGGATGAACTAGAACGGCTGGTCTGGCTATTGAAACTGGCATCAGTCTTGCCAAGATGACGGCTGAAGGGACAATACACAGCAAGTTTCCACATACCATATGGCAATCTCTGGCAGATGCAGGAAACATCTGGTCAAGATCAGTCACCTCCATTTAGGTTTTCCTAATTCTAGTAAAAAGAGAATACCTTATGGGGAATGCCCAGAAACAGGCACACCTGAAAAGAAGATTATAGTCCATTTTCTTCTGTGCCCTTGAGGGACTGGGTATGGAAGAACGTCTGGGTCTACACCAGCACCGCAATGCCTAAAAAGTGCAGATAGTGTTTATGAATTTAGATAATTAACTGGACTGTTGGCACATCAATCTCACTAATGTTATTGTGGAGATGCCCCTTTCATATGTGGGCTCGTGTTAGCATCACTATGAACATCTGATTACTAAGGAATGAAGCCACAGACTGTCGTAGGAGGGGCTGAGGGACAGGTGCCATATTTTCTTTACAGATTTTAATGCAGGAACATTTATTTCATTCTAATTTTATAAACGTAATGGAGACCTTCATGGAACTGTAGACAGATTGGTAATTAACCCTTAATGGAATTGCACGATTAGGGATATGCAAGGGGATAGCGCTGTCGTACTGACGAAGTAGGACACCTACCTTTGTTAATATTTTTGGGATTTGCCTTGTCCTGCGTCTGAAAAAGTGTCTAAGTAATGTGATAAATGGAATCTGCTATTTATTATCTTTACCCGATCTGAAAAACAATTGTTAAAATACATGTAAAATGGAATTCAATGGCAAGCCCCAGACTGGTGTGGGTGAATGTGTGTTTTTGCTTTTTGCTGGGAGCATGAGAAAGAAAGATTGGAGTTTTAAGCCACACAGACTTAGTAAGGGTTGTGGGCTCCGATACAAAACTCAGGCTTCAGGTCCTCCAAACCCATCAACAACAAAAACTTCATAGGAGTACTGCCACCTTGAGGCTAAGTCCCAAACCCCGTCAAATGGATGCCTTATTGTACAAGAAATGAAACCGCGACAGACAACACAGAAGATGGGGCCTTTGCTTAACCAAGGACACGAATCGCTTACCGCTTCATAGATCTGCAAACTACAGGTTTAGCCTAACACGCAAGTAAACATAACAGCAGCCTTTAGGCTGCGGTACCCCCATTCACTTAAGTTAAAGTTTTAAAAATGGGACTGGGCAAAATGCCAAGAGTGTACTAAGCACACTGAGACACTGAGAACAGAGGGGAAAATGCATTTCATTCTAGAGTCCAACAATCCTCATTTATTTAACATGGGTCACGAAAAACTGGTTAATCAATACATGCAGAAATGATGCATTACTCTGAGTAAAATCCATTGTGACATCTCAAAGGTTGACATGAATCGAGTTTGACAAGAATTGCTGTACAAAAAAATTCATTACCGGAATATTTTATGCAGCAAAAATTAAATTAGCAAGGATTGAAAACTTTAAGCCTAGCAGATATTTTGCAGTGATGGGCCATGACACAAAACTCCTGTCAATTAACTGGGTCCTCTTAGAGGTCTGCTCCTTTCACGCTTTAAGGCATGAAAGGAGCAACCGAGATGGAGTGCAAGAGTTTACATTCTGCGAAGACTATGAGGCACTGGAAATGTTTCAGACAATTCGACTGCAAATCCACTGGATATGAATTTTTAAAACCACTTCCAGTGATGGTGCGAATTGTGTTAAACAACAGCTGGCTTCATGCAACAGGTGGAGCATTTAAATGCAGGTTCGTTTTCAAACTGAACTGAAAGATTCACTACTTATTGCTAGTATAAACAAATCACTTCTCTGGTTTTACTCCAATTCCTAATATGTATTGAGAAGCAAATGGCATTAAATAATCTGCTATTTGATTTGTAAAGCGTCAGTCATCTCATTCATATGCTAATATCAGAGCAAGATAACTTTCCACCCAATTACAAGGCAGGCTAAAATAAAATAAGCAGTCTTACCACACACCAAACCAATTCCTCTACATATTGGCTCTTCACTAACCAAAACCCATTAAGTACAACATAGTTCCTTTCATATTCACTCTCTCCAGCAAATACTATTGGACTAATTATTTGAGGTTCCTTACGCACCATACACACCTCTCCCTATTTTTAATGCTCCATTCTCAGTCTCGGGTGCACATTCAAATTTCTCTTCAGCTTCAATATTTTCCTCTAATTTCACTTGAATCTTCCCAATTTCTCAAGATTATCACTCTCCTCCCATTATATTCCTTACAAAACCTCACACTCTTGTTCACTCAAGCCACATGGAGGCTAATTTTTAGTAATATTAATGAACAAGTTACTTAGCATCGGTAATGCCTTATCTGGTAGAGACTATATCGAGCCACAGATGCCTTAACTTTGAATTTCCACAGGCTTTAGACTGGATCAGGATGATTTTTTGTGAGCAGTACCTCTGCGTGCCTGTAGGTGCCATCCGTCTGCTTCACATGTGTTGTCCGCGCTGGAAGTGATGTCGCAGTACATATATAGGGGCCACCCAGGTGAGCTGCCATCAGTTCCTTTTCATGACTTTCAACGCCTTAAGAACGGAGCCACAAAGATCACTGACCACTGGAGCCCTGAAAGTGTGCAGCCCTATCCCTAGAAACCTGTTCACAGAGCGGGGAGGATGGGTAGGTCGGTAAGGAACCTGTTTCTAGAAATAGTCTCTACCAGATAAGGCATTACAGAAGGTAAGTAACTTGTTCATTTGATAGAGGTTTCTGGCCACAGATTCCTTACCTCTGAATAGATACGTAAGCTAATACCACCCCAGGTATTGAGGGTAGAAAGGCTTACAATGCCAGTCGGATGGCTCAGATTTTGTGCATGTTGATATGGAGTCCAAATTCCGCCAGAGACCAAAGTCCTCTGATCTCCACCCCTTCCAGATGGCTGCCTCATCCCAGGAGTGACGCATCTGTCACTACTGTCAGATCTGGTTAGGGAAGGGAGAGGGGTCTGCCTCTGACCCAAACGTGGTTCGTTAGCCATCACTGAAATTTTTTGCAGTTCCCTGGACCATGTCGGAAAGAGATTCCCCTTATGCTGCACCCACTGGAACGTCAGGTCCCACTGCAGGGCCCGCATATGCCATCGGGCATGTGTTACCAGCAAAGGGGCGCTGGTAAGGCCAAAAGGGAGCACAGTAAACTACAAATGCTTGTTTCCTACCTTAATTGGTGTGGCTAGAAGCCCCTTCTGTAGCCATGAAAGGAGTGAAAGGCAGGCTGGGGGTGATGTAGGCCAACAGAGGCCCAAAGGATTTGGGCGTAGCCAGAGACTCCTTAAAATGCTCAATCGCCTAATGGGTTTTGTCTCTGAAGAGATGTGGGGCATCAAAGGGCATTGGAAGCCTGGACATCCACCCAAAAGCCAGTCGACCTCAACCAGGAGTGGCGCCTCAGGGCCACCATAGAGGAGTCCATATCGTATTGTGAACTTAGCTGGATCTCTCCCATCCTGCAAGAGCACGTCCTGGGCTTTCTCTGGGACCTGCAACGACACTTGCGCAACCGTGTCCCAGAGAGTATGGGAGTAATGGCCCAAAAGGCATGCAGTGTTTACAGACAGTAATGCTAGGTTGGCAGAAGAAAACATCTTCCCTAAGGATTCCAGCCTTTTGGATTCACTGTCCAGGGGAGCGACAAGGAACATGCCTTGGGACATGGAGGCTTGGACTACCAATATCTCTGGGGTGTTGTGTTGGGTGAAGAAGTTTGGGCCCTCTGCAGCGGGTCAGTGGCGGGCGATCGTCCTATTCACAGAAGCCTGTGTTGTGTTAGGACCAAGTCCCCCAAAAGAACTTCAGTAAGGGCGTCACTGAATGGGCGTAGGGGTTCAGATGAGGTAACTCCCAGTTTTAACACCTCTGCCAAGATGCTAGTCCTAAAGACCACTGAAGGTCAAGAACCTCAGCCACCCTCCGCACCACAATTGCATACAAGGCTCTTTCTTTGGCAGCCACGGTAGGGGGGAAAAGCATACCAGTATCTGGAGAAGTATCCAGTCGACTGGCTTCACCCAGTTCCCCACACCAGTCTATATTGGGGTCTTCTTCATAGGGCTGGTATTCTGTAGGATCCAGTGACCCCCTCCTATTCTTCCCCCAAGGCCTAGCCCGAGAGAATAGGGCTAAGGATCCGACCTAGGAGGCAAATCGCCTGCCAGCATCAGCGTCGGGCAACCCCCATCCAGCTCGGTGTCGGAATAGTGCATCATAATGGGGACAGCACTGCCAGCAGGCGCTGGCACCATCCCAGATACAGGAATGGATCCGTGGTGGTCCACTAGAGCAGAGGTCGGAGCCATTGGTGCAGAACCAGATGGGGTCCCTTCTAACCCCGGGAGCCTAAAGGCATGCCGAAGGGGTCAGGCCGCCCAAAGATGAAGCACATGGCCTCACAGAATTCGTTCAGTTGGGTGTTGATCGCTCGAGCTCCTGGAGTGTCAGGGAGTCGCGGAGTAGGCCTAGGTGCAGGCTACGGGGAACAAGTCCTTGAATGCAGATGCTCAGTCAGTGCTTTGGTCTACGGATGAGGAGAAGTCAAAGAGCACTTCAACTTATTGCTATTTTTCTTGTGTCTCGACTTACCAGAGTGTCGCAGGCACTCGATTTGCATGTAGTAGCATGCTGGGTCACCATAAGCTTTAGAAACTACTCCCTCAAAGCTTTTGGATTCATGACGTGGCAATTGGAGCACAGCTGTCATTGTCGCACTCCTAACACCAGAGGTAGACAAGGTGCGGGTCCATCATGGACAAAAGCCGATGACAGGCTCCAAAGGGTCTAAATCCAGTCTTTCTAGATGACACACCTAGAAAACCTCAAACAATCAAGTCAAAAAAGTAGCCAAGGGGTAACTGTTCTTCAGATCAGCACTGGCTGGCGCGGAAAGAAAAGAACGGACGTCAGCACACCTGGGTGGCGCCTATATAGGTACAGTAATGTGACTTCTGGCACAGACGATGCAAAGTCTGACGCCCTGGGGAAATTCAAAAGTAAGGAATCTGTAGCTAGAAGTCTCTATCAGATATTCATGTTAGGTTGCAATTTTAAATGTTTAGAGTAAGTCACACAATTTCCAGAGTATTTTAACGTGCACCCCTAACATATTTGAATATATTTATCTTGGTAATTTATTATTTGTTTATTTTGGAGTTTTTTATAGCGCTGGCAAGACCCGAGGGTATCAGAGCGCTTTACAACATGTAACAGAAAAGCAATCAAACATAAGAAGTGACCATAGTATAGCATAGTGATTTTTGATGAGTAAAGTTCAAACACAGTGGTAAATCCGACGTAGTGATCCGTGACGTGCACAGTTCAAACATAAAGAGTAACCGATAGACTCCATGATTTGCGAAAACTCCAGATCGGTGAGGGGGAGCACCGGAGTGAGACGAAAGGTGAGCGAGTTATCGGTCCTCTAAACAGAGTGAACATATACTGCAGTGCGCAGGATTCGATGTGGAGCGTCAGCTATCCATTCGGTAGAGATCGGTTGAGGAAAAGGTCTTTGAGCTGGCTTTTGAATTTTGGAAAGGAGAGGTTAGGACGGATATGAACTAGGATGGTGTTCCAATTTTTGGGCGCATTTCCGGAGAAAGAGCGTGATGAGGCTTTATGTTTGTGAGTTTTGGGCGGGATGAGAAGTAGAGTGTTAGTACTCCTCCTTAGGTTCCTTGACTGACCAGCTTTGTTTAGATTGGCGGCCAGGTATGCAGGTTTGCCGGTATGCAGGGCTTTGTGAGTGAGACAGGGTGTTATGAAGCTGGCGCGCATTTCGGTTGGTATCCATTTTAGCTCTCTGAGAGCAGGAGTGATGTGTTCATATTTTTTTACTCCAGTGACCATCTTGGCTGCTGCATTTAAAGTTGTTCTGAGGGGGGCAAGGTGAGATTTTGCTGTGCCTGTGAGGGTTGCGTTTCCGTAGTCCAATCTGGACAGAACCAAGGATTGGGTGACTTGTAGGAGGTCATTGGGGGGGATGAATGGCTTTATTTTGGTGAGCAGTTTTAGATTGATGAACGCGCTCTTGGCGGTATTTTTGAAGTGTTTGCCCATGTCTAAATTAGGGTCCAGAGTGATTCCCAGTGATTTTACAGAGTCTGCTGGGATGAGGCTGCAGTTTAGAGCATCAATGGTTTTTAGCCATTCTGTGACTTGGGGGGGTCTGTGCTTTGTTGGATATGATGAGTATTTCCATTTGGTCCTGGTCTAGTTTCAGGTGGTTGAGGAACAACCAGTGTTGGATTTCTTTCAGGGTGAGGTTTAGTCTTTGTATGACTTCAATAGAGGAAGTTTCAAGGTAGATTTGGGTACCGTCTGAATATAGGTGGAAGGGGATGTTGGCGTTATTGAGTATCTTGGTGAGTAGCTCCATGTAGATATTGAATAGTGCCGGGGAAAGAACTGATCCTTGTGGAACCCCCTGTTGTAACTACTTACTTATCTATTCCCATGTGTTAATATGTGTTTTGTTTAATTATGTATGGTAGATAATTCACCTGGTGAAGGAGAAACATATCCAACCAGAAAAGTTAAACATAACTTTAAGCCAAGTAAAATTATTAATATTAGCAATGAAAATGTACAAATTTTGTACACCATCTGCTGTGTGCCAACTTCTACTGAGTAAAAAATAAAAAGGTACAACAAGGTACAAAAATCTAGAGGTACAGAATCAGGATACCAATTTTTTTTTCTTTCAGTTCATTAATTCAGGGAACTATTATCTTCGTCTAGATACCTAAGGTACAAAACAATAATCAATCAATCAACTCTAGTAAAGTTAAAAAATAAAAATTACAAAATTCATCAGGACTTAGCAACAGTTCAAAGTGGTTCTTCTAGTTCGCCTTGAAAGATGAACTAGGAACAATTTGTAAAATCAAAGCTTTCCACACCTGCCTGTTCAGATGCAGAGACTTATACTAGATAAGTCCACACAGGTGATGCATACTTTGTGTTTGCCAGTCTCTCTCTCATATGTCTTTTGGCTACAGGTTTTTAATTTAACTATTATCAGTTGTCTCTGGTTCTTCTCTGATTGATTCTGGTCACTGAGTCTTCCAATGCAATATTTTGCTGCTTCTCGTGACCGCAGGCCACTTGTCTCCTTATTGTACATTCTCAACTGCTGTTTCTATGCTTGTGACTACTGCTGAATCTTCTCCACTCACAGCAGGACTAGTATTTTAATTAACATCAGCAACTTGACTCACTCTGAACCGCTTTCTCGTGGTGGTTCTTGAGGCTTGGATTTTCAGCTTTACTTTTTCATGAACTGGCATTTCAGTTGCTATTTCTTCTTGTAACTCTAGACTGTGCAATAATATTTAATGTTAATTTGATGACTTTCAATCTTATGACTTCTGTTTTCACCAGGATATTATTTTCCCCTACTGGATCCACGCAGTGACTGAGCTTAATACTGTGGCTCAAGGGTTTTAGTCACCACTTCTTCATCTGCGTCTTTGCTCTCTTCGTGTTAGCTTTATGGATCCACTGTGGGATATCAGAAAACTTCACAGCAGTGTCAGTCAAGTATAAATTGATGAGGCCCCTTCCACCATGGTCCTAAGCAAGTTTTGTGAACATGTTTACCAGGACTCAATCCCCTGGTTGGAGTGCGTGGCACTGGAATATTTTGTTGATAGTGCTGCCGAATTTAAATGATGAGAGACCGAATTCACCACATCAGCCAGTCCTTTACAGTAATCCAATAGAACGTCATGCCATAACTTATTGATACAAATGCTGATGAAGGAATGTATGAGATCCGCATTGCCCTACCTATGAGGATTTCATGAGGTGAGACACCAGTTTTTTGTTTGGAGTACATCTAATGTTCAACAAAACAACAGGAAAAGCATCAAGCCGTTTTAAAGGTATCGAGGCACATACTTTTGCAAGCTTGGAATTAATGGTGCAATTCATCTTTTCTACTACACCTGGCGCTTCTAGTCTGTAACTGCTGGGAAACCTTTGCTCTATTTGTAAAGCTGTACAGTGTACCTTTCAAACCTCATTTTTAAAGTGAGTTCCTCGATCTGTCTCAATAGAAGCAGGCATGCCAAATCATTGTACCAATTCCCTTATCAAGAGTTTGGCCATGAACATAATGTCACTTCTCATGGTTGGATAGGTTCCACTCATTGAGAAAACAAGCAGACAATTGCAAGAATACAGATGAGCCAGTTGTTTCGGGTATCTCTATAAGGTCTGACTGGAGTCTAGAGAATGGCCTTTCAGAGTTTCCTATGTGACTCCTAGTACTCATTGTACACTTTGGCTTATTAATTCTTTAGCAAGACATGTTTATTTGAAATAAATCTTTTGCTCCACTTCGGAACTTTGTGTTGTGCCAACATTTCTTAAACATCCTGACCATACAGTCTCACCCTACGTATGTCAGTGTAGGAAACTAGCTATGCCGGGCACCACTGAATCTGGAAGAACCAAAGGTCATTAAAATCCCTCTTCCAACCAGCTGTTTCCCACATTTTATTTTAGTTCTCTGATACCTCCTCTTGTAATTCTTTGAGTTAACTTAATGGTTCCTATAGTGGATTCAACAAAAAACAATTCACATTATATGCTTCTTCAATGTTTAGATCAACTTTACAATTTCGGATTCCTGTTCTTGCTTTTGCTCATTTCAGTTTGCAACCTGATAGGCAAAGTGATTGCCCATAATGACCGCATCACCAGACCTATGAGCAATGCATTTTACAACCCATACCCCTTTTAATTGCTGTATGGCTTCCAACAAATTTAGGATGTATAGTTTATTCTTTAAGGGGATACTGGAGGATACCACGGAGGCCCATTGTAACTAGAACTGCCCATAGTTGCGTACCACTCCAAATCAATATTGTTTGGTAGTGTTATTGGTCACACTCAGTTAATTTGCTAAACAACATGCTCTTGTCAGGGCAATAAGTTCTGCTATTTGTGCTGAAATTACAACAGACAAGTACAATGCTTCAAGAATGGAACAGACTGTATAGACTGCTCTCTATTCCTTGATGGTCGCCTAGACATCAACCATTTACAAATAAAATCATATCAGCCATTCCAAAAGGAAGATCTTTGATATCTGCTCTTGGTTTCGTACAAAACTCTTATCCACTGATGCAATCATGGTCCGGATCTTCATCATTGTTTGGAATCTGTAACAGTGTTGCTGGATTTAAGGTACTGCACCTTCTAATTGAAATATTTTCAGCTGCCAGTATTAAGTGTTCATCATTTGTAAGGCAGCCGTCTGTCAGATGCTGAATTTGTTGTGTAAGTAAAAAAGACACAAATGAAGGACAGAATTAAGAACAAATTAAGCATTCACCCCTCGTCAAGTGATCTGGGTTAAATTCACAGCTCGTTTGCTCACCATGACATCCCAGTTTAGACCCAGCCATATGCAAATCAGTCTTGCTCCTCATGGAAACAGACAAGAATGTACTGCCAAGAGTTTGTGTACTTTTCAGCAAAATCTCAACTGAATGGGGGATTAACACAATAAATATATGGCCCATAACAGTCACCTCACTCTGTTTAGTTGCCAGACCAACAGCTGCTATGACCTAAAAAAATCTGGAAGAACTAAAGCTACTGTATGTCGCGCAGTAGAGCGATAAGCAACAAGCTGCCTTATCTCAACTTGCTATTGAGTTAGAACAGATACGGCACACCCTTTCTTTTATGACAAAAAAGCACAAATTCCTTCTAGAAAGTAAGCATTCCTAGAGCTGATACGCTGCAGAGATTCTCTGAGTTCCAAGAAGGCTTTCATGCATTTGCCATCAAATGGCACTCAGACCCGATGGCACTGGAACTTCTACACAGCTGCAAGTGAATCTCAGTAATGGCTTTGTAATCAGAAACAATTGAAATCTTCTGACAACAGTAGCCAAACATTACCAAGAACATTCTCACTTTCCCCTGTGTAAAATGATAATTCATTTTCTGGATTGAAGAAGCACATTCCTTTGACACTTTACTTTTCTCTTTCGCAATATGGTGCGCCATATATATCATACGATAAATCATTTCTTTCTTACAGTTTTGCATTTCTGTAGGTAATGCTTTATGACCATTGGAGGCAAGATGGTTCAAAAGCGCAAGTGAAGCCAACTTTTAATCTTCCTTTGTCTTTGCTACTACTAGAAAGTCATCTATGTACTGCACCATCACTGAGCTACAGGGCAGTTGAAGACGTTCCACATCTTTCTTTAGAATCTAAATGAAGATTGAAGGCTCTCTATATCCCTATGGGATTCTACACAAAACAAGAACTTTATTGAGGAATAGAAATGCAAAAAGATATTGGCTATCCTCATGAAGAGGAATGGGCAAAAACCTTGGCATAAGGCAATGACTATACACCCTTCTGCAGCCACAGGACTCCGAAACACTATAACAGTAGGATTTGGTACCACTGGGCAAAATGGTACTACTTTTTAAACCTTTTTTTATGAGAAGTTGTACTACGCTTCAATTTATACTCTGTTTTTTAATGTGCATCACAGGTGAAAGAAGCACCTCTCATAGGATGCCCTGTTCTAATATCTTTTCTACTACTTGCTTCAATCCCTCTTCTGATTATTGTGAAAGTTTGTATTGCCAAGTTCTAGGAGAAACTACATCATGTTCAACTGTTATTCCAACGGCCTCTGAGCTCTTTATACACTATTTCTTTACCTGTGAAATCCCATATCACTCATTTCATGGTGTGTCTTAAATCAAGAGGCTGGTCATCTTTTTAATAACAAGAAATAGCTGAACTCTTGGCTCTTGTGATTCTATTTTAAATACTTCATTTTGAGTTTCAATTGCAACACCATCTAGGGTGCAATAAATGACCAAGCAAATCTTTGTCAAGCAAATTAACAGTACTCAATCACGCAATATGAATTGGTAATCATTCTCCATGGACCCTATTTTAAATGGAACATTCGCTGAAACTCGATTAGTAATGTGTTTATTGCTAACTCCTACAACGTAAACCTCTTTTCCTGACAGGGGTAGGTTTGGTACCACCATGGAGCGGGTAGCACCAGCATTGATTAAAAATAATATGGGGTGGCCATTCACCTCAACATCTAAATATGGGCCGCTCTGGTCTACCACTACGACTGCACCAAGCATGTAATCCTCCTCCTCCTCCCTCAAACACCATAATTGAGAATTTGTCGCATTCTGTGAAAAATGTGCAAAATCTTTGCTCAGAATGAATAGATTCTATTGAAATCCTGGGTTGTATGGTATTTTGTTTCTCATGTACTGCAAAACAGGAGCTAAAGGCATATTTCTATGAACTGTCCATGATAATGTTTATTTTGTATAGCAGTGTGTTGCGCTGTGACAGTCTGTTGAGTCCCAAAAGTTTGCAGTCCCTGAAACTGATTTGCATTTTGCTCCATCAGTGGAACAAAATTATTTTGAATTTGTTCTGGGTTTTGTCTACATTTGCGCTTCCAGTGACCACTTTTATAGCAGCAATAACAGGCGGTCCTTTTCTTTAGCACATTGAGACTACACTCATTCCAGAATTGTTCACACTCCCCTACCACTACCTTGGGCTTGCAGTTGCACCATATCACTCCTCGTTCACACTCCTTGCATTCGAAAATCCAAATTTGCGCCAGATCTTGCAGAAGGCACAAGAGCTGTGTCTTAATTCATCATATAATTTACATTTCCTCTCTGAATCCGCTTTGTATGCACAGTAATCCACTTCTTAATGTTCTTCTGTTTCACCTCAAAACAGATACTACAATATGTAGAATACTTGGGTGGCTCATCAATATTGCCAGGACATCACTCTCTGATGAACATATGAGCTAAGTTCCGGAAGCAAACCCTTAACGAAAGCAGATATGAATCCACTGCCACATTCCCTGGACGGTTCTTAAACTCCACTGTATTTACTATAAAACTGAATAAGACTCTCATAATATGCATGCACTGACTCTTTTGGCTCGTGTGGTATTTATTATTTTTTTACCCAAATAACTTCTTTCTATAACACCTTCTGTTTCTAATGATCTAGCACAGTCTCGCAAAGGAAACTCTGTCAAAACCGATTCTGAGGCTCACTTTTTAGCACATTTACGTTTCCTGCACCAGTTTGTCTTTTCAGAGCTAGTTTTCTTCTTCCACTTATCCTTTTACTTCCTTAAGTACCTCCAATCTTTTATGGAATCAATTACTTTATGCGAGTTCACAGTCAGTAGACACAAATTCTATATTTCTGACACTCAAACTTTCTAAGTTTAACTCTGGGTCCTAGGTTTGTGTAAGGCAAAATCGAATTATGCAGTTAAATCTTCTTGTATGCCTCATTTGCACACCTGGCTGCTTCTTTAATTAAATACCTTAATGTATCTGAATTATATGCAAGCAATCTACTTGTGTCAATTGTACCTTGCAGAATTTCACCAAATTCAAATTTGCACAGGTGGGGTAAGTAGCTACAAGTTCAATAATAGGAATCACTGTATCTATAACTGTGGCTGACAATCCACTAGGACCAGGCAAAGCTGCCAAGGTACACTCAGACCAAACACTTGCAGTACTGAGTAATGCTATTTCTTATATAATCATGCCTGGTTTGCTCACACCCATATCAGTTACTGGCGGTCTCTGTGTCTATGAGCCATCTGTGTAAGGAGGAGGACTAGAGTTTAACAGATCAATAGAATCATCATTTTTTTCTCCAATTTTCCTCTTGTTTGATTCATTACTATTGCAGGAAATATCCTGCACATATCTATGCACACCCTTTTCTATATACCCCACTTAGACTCACTGTATTTCTAAACTGCTTTTTTACTTTATCTCCTTTCCTATGCCCACTCGATCTTGTTCATTTATTGCTTCAAAGTACATTGCAATTTTCTCTCTCACATTCCATAACTCAAGAAATCAAGCTTTTTATTATAATTAACCTCTAAAAAATTGCATGTCCTTGTCATTAGAATTGAACTCGAGGTAATCTTTTAGGCACACACACACAAAGCCATCATCATGTCGAAAATATGAGAACCCTCGGGAGTAATCTTCTCAGCTTCCATAACCGATACCTTAGGAACTTTAGACTTTTCAATACAGCTCCCATTATTCTCACTCAAACTAATTTCAAAAACTCACTAAATATACAAATGACAATCCAATCAACTAATCCCAGCAAAGGTCAAACAATCACAGCACGACTTACAGCGTCAGTCAATCAACGACTGCACGACTTGGGATGATCTCTCACCAATACCAGCACAACTTTCCATCTCATCTAGCCAATTGCAACACTACTTATCTGGAAATAGAAATCAACACAATGCCTTTTGCCAACAAACACACACAAATAAACTAATGAGATTTTGCATGCTCAGCCTAAATAGGAAACGAGAAAAAGGAATTGAATGTAAACCATCGCACAATCGATAGAAACGGAACCAGTACTTTGTGGCATTTGTCAATAACAAATTCACACTAAAGCAGACTCCCGCCTAGTAGCATTCCACCCCTGATTAGAGCGCTTACTCCTGTGCACCAACATAAATATACATTAATCAATCTTAAACACATTCAGTCTAAAAGTGTGAAGATTCTTATTAATGCCGAAATCAGGATAGAAAATCTAAGTATGTATGCAGTGCCTCACTTTACACGCTCCTGTAGACAAATTCAACAATATATGTTGAGATCTTGGACACAACAAATCGGATTACCGTTAACCACAATGAATTTAGACAATGTAATGGCTTTGTTGACGTATATACAATTCAGCTCATCAAAACACAAACAAACATAATGGCAATCATCATTCTTTAACTCATAGATATGACAAAAACATCACAATCGCAGTAATTTAACCACATAATCATACACACATTAACAAAGCCTGGCCAAAAATTGGACAAGCAGTTTAATTCATGATTCAAGACAAATCTAATAATACACTAGCAATATGCCAAGACCACACTCTAAAACACTCAAAATCCATTCACCCTACTACTACTCACAATGCTCTAGCTTAGGAAGAGGACGAACATCGTAAATAACAATTTGGTCAGACCATGAAAAGTAGGCAAACTGAAGATCAGGTACATAAATTATCTCAGTAAAGATATCTTTTCATATATCTCATCTTACCCAAACTCTCCACCAGAACTGTGAAGCTCTTTTTAGATTATCTGCATGATAGTGCAACCTAATTTGCGATATCAGGGATGGTATTAACTTCAAGGACTATGAGGTAATGTGCCCCTGGCAACAAGATCCAAACAATAGTTCCAAACATACAGTGAATAAGAAATGATGGACTCAAAAAGGAAGTTCAAGACCATTAATTTAGGAAAACCACAAAGGTTTATTAATCTTAAAAATTGCTATACAAAAGTCAAAAATAGACTCAAGTCGTTCAATAAATCAGCCAACGGACATAATTAATCATTTGCCATAAAGACTATCAGTCATAAAAACAAATTCATAAATGAGTAAAATACGGAATTGGAATAAGTCTCAAATGTGTAGCAAGTTAACAGAAAATCAGGCAACACCCCTAGTCGAGACAAAAAGAACTTGCTCACAGCTAAATCAACGGGACGTTTTTCAAATTAACTTCACCGCTGAAAATCATGGAAACTGAAAACTCATCATGGTGTGATAAAAAGTGGCATAATTCCAACAAATTCCATTGCAATATTGTAAAAGGTCACAAATCCCTACCATCTTAGCACTGACTCAAAGAATATTTATTTGCCCCCTTCTGGCCTAATGTAATCCGGAAGTATCCGATAGACTAGTTACATAAACCGAAAACAAATGTGACTTAATGTAACGCAGTGTGATAGCAGTAACAGCCTTGGAAAATAGAAAAAGTTTTCCTCCAAAATACACAAAATAAACAGTGCACATCGTGTGGTGTCAAATGGGAAAATATAAACACAATGAGCATCATGATACGGGAGCCAGTTTATAAAGGAGTTGAGTCCTAGCTAAGCCAAAGCTAGAAAAACGCAAAACATATCCTAGCGATGTTGTCTCAACTGCAATAGCTACATATATACATATATAAATCAAATGTGAAGCAATTAAAAGTAATGCTCATATATGATTCTGATGTGGTCTAACTTCCAGAAGCCTAACATCTACCAGACAAAATTAGTTCTGCAGGTCAGTGCAAGCTTTCTTCCACAGAACTTTGAATGAAAGCATTTGAAATTGTACCAAATTAATGATGTTTACAACAGATGATTTCCAGCAGTGCATGATGCTGTTACAAGGATTGTCCATCTACTGTTAAAGTCTTCAGGTCCTCTGTTCCAGCTTATGCCGGTCATATAAAATGAGCTTATTTTATGCAACCACGGTGCTTGGCTGGCAGTGTAACTAGGATGTAGTATATTTTTTTCTCAAATACATGGTACATTTTAATATGGTATAAGCAAGAATCACAGTCTGTCTGCTAGAAAAATAAGTCTTACCTTTAGTAGCAATTCTTACACACTGGGTTTTGGTTTCCTGGTGTGGGGCAAAAAAAAAAACGAGTTAAAGTAGGTTCTAACATCTCCTTAGCCGAAGCAAAAAAAAAAATAATTATTACAGGTGCAAAGAACAATCAGATAGCAGATCCTAGTCTAAGAGTACAGAAGGCGCACCAGAGAAAGTGTCTCTTGCTCGCAGTAATGCAGAACCCTGCAGAGCACTGAATGGCTATCTTATCAGCCGTATTGCTTTGGGCGCTTGCAAATATATAACCACCACTTCTTCTGGGCTTAAGCGACAAATGGAATCTATTGTATACATCAAAACAAAGAGCACCCGTTATGTAATAGAGCTTTGCATATTTTGGACCCTGTAAGTAATTTCGAAAACAATCTATTTCCACTTGAACAGATTTACCATAGAAATCTATGAAAGGAGTCAAACTTGTAATCTGCATAACGGCCCCTACCATCACATGTCAATGAAACAATATAGAGAACTAAAAGTGTTACAAACTTAATAGTGAATAATAAAAGGAGTACTTTAATCATTAATAGTTATTATCACATACCAGGAAAGGGTCCCTTTGCAATACTGCAAAAGGTATTAAACTATTTTCCCTCTCACTTGTAAATATTGTGTTTGAAACTCTACTAGTTCATTCCTTAAGTACATCAAAAGTGCTTCTGAAATTATGTCAGTAGCCACATAGTTCATTCTCATCACAGATTTTGAGCCGCTGGAAAGAGATGAGTTGCTCTGTAATAAAAAGTTACTTTCCTGTAACAGCTTCGAAACATCAAGTGACAATAACTTGTCACAGTTATATGCCACTGACAAAATAGCACTTTCTGTAAAAGCCCTGTAAGTATTAGATGTTCACACAGAAGCAAGTCCTATAGCCAGAGTCATATGTATATATTCAGCTTTGCCTCCAGAATTTAGCATTAGTTTCCTTTTAGACGCAGTTTCAACAACTTTTCACAGGAATCTAAAATATGTTACAGGGAAGCAAAGTATATACTAACAGGTAGGCGAAGAATGAGTGGAAAGTGACATAGGCTTAGAAGACGTACAGGAATTCAGTTTTAGCAAAATGACTAACGCCATTACAAATTCACATTTAATTGTTTTAATGTCCAGTTTAGCAGCACCCACATTTGATGGCATGGTACTGAGAAAAAGAGAAAGTGTTGCTAGATTGTTCTGAATAATTAGACATCAATCAATCTACTCAAAGGTAAAGAGCTACAGTAGTACACGAGCTACTGGTTGCAGATCACTAGTCTAAACACATAGCTGCACTGAATGGGGATGGCTATATGTCTGTCTATTGGACCTAGAAAGAAAACGATAACATTTTCACACCAATGTGCCTCTTTTCTTACTTAATTTCCCAGTTCCAGGACTGCATTTTAATGACTCTTCACTAAACTAACAATGCCTTTAAAAACACTGACACAAGCAGCCTCTGGACCTCTATTCCTCCCCTTCTCCCACTGGGCACATGTTTATTATTATTCTATATAAGCTTTCAACTTATGGGAATCAAATGCATCGAAAGTTCTTTACCACGACAAGCATGGGTGTTTTTTTATAACAATGCTTTTATCACGGCGAAAGGGCATGATTTTAAAAGCACTGTTTAGTCACATTCAATTTGTTAAAAAGTTAATTATGTTCCCCCAACACTGCCAAAGTATTATGTGATTGCGTTTAAAAAAGAATTACATTTTCAACCTTTATGTGATGCATCCAAACAAGGCCATAACTTTTCCGTCTACATAGAGATAATATATTAATTGTTTAAACTATGGGTGGAGGGGTTATTTTGTTTCTGTACGTGCATCACGAACCTGCAGCTCAGTGAGACCTTATCTTGGTTTGAGTCGCCATTATACACCAATTCTCTGGGCATACACCATCCTCTAATATTGAGCTCCTAGTGTGGCAAGCAGTCTTTCTTGTTGCCATGACTTCTGCCTCTGCCTTTCTTGACTTGTAATTGCACAGTTTTTCTTGGCGCCCGAAATATTCTTTGGGTCTAGTTTAACTATGCAGTGAACTCAACAATTATTATTGTTTCACTGATGGAATCTTCCACAGTCTGAGTGGTCGAGGTTAAGATCCAATATCTTTAGATATAGAACACCCTCCATGTTTTTTCTCTAACTTCATTTATCCTTCTCTTTTTTTACCCCTTTTAAACTACCCTTTCTTTCCTAGTTTTCCTTTGTTAGGTCGAGCATACTAGAGAGTGCAGAACTGCCCTAACTTTTCTTGTCACTCATTTGCTGTCTTCTTATTTGTGACCCACCTTGTCAATTTTGTGTGTCCCCCTCATATAGAGCATTAGCTCTTTACTATTGCTTTGATTATCTGGAATATCTGCTTTCAGTGCTTGCTATTCAAGCACTAGTGGGGTAGAGTGAATGGAGAGTCAGAGTGAGTGGAGCATTAGTGAGTGGAACAGTGTGTTGGGATGAGTGGAGCAGAGTGTCGGGGTGAGAGGAGTGTCATAATGGAGAATCGTAGAGGGACATAGAGTGGAAATTCGTAGAGTGTTGTGGAGTGTCTTGGACTGGGATACAGTAGAGTGTTTTAAAGTAGAGTGGAGTTCTGTAGCACAGAGAGGAGTAAAGTGGCGTCGCGTGGCGTAGAGTGGCGTGGCGTCGAGTGGCGTGGGTGGTTGTAGAGGGGCATAGAGTGAAGTGGTGTATAGTAGCATTGTGAAGTGTTGTTGTGGAGTAGAGTGGAGTGGAGAGGCCCAAAGTAGAATGTTGTGAAGAGAAGTGTAGTAGAGTGGAGTGGCACAGAGGGAAGTGTAGTGGCACAGAGTGAAGTGTAGTAGAATGAAGTCTAGAAGAGTAGAGTGAGCCAGAGTGAAGTGTAGTAGAGTGGGGTGGCCCAGAGGGAAGTGTAGTAAAGTGGCCTAGAGTGAAGTGTAGTAGAGTGGAGCGTCACAGAGTGAAGTGTAGTAGAGTGGAGTGGAGTGGCACTCAGTGGAGTGTTGAGGAGTGGAAAGGCAGATCGTCGAGTGTTGTAGAGTTGAGAGGCACAGCATGGATTGTTCTATAGTAAAGGGCACAGCATGAAGTGTTGTAGAGTGGAGTGTGTGGGTGTGTCAGAGTGGGTTGGCACAGAGTGATGCAGCGTGAACTGACGCAGCATGAAGTGCAGTAGCGTGTAGTGGAGTAGAGTATAGTGGAGTAGAGTGGCGTGTAGTGGCATGGCGTGTAACAGTGTAGTGTAGTAGAGTGGCGTGGTGTGGAATCAGAAGGGTGGTGGAATCAGAAGGGTGGTGGCGTCAGAAGGGTGGTGGCGTCAGAAGGGTGGTGGCGTCAGAAGGGTGGTGGCGTCAGAGGGGGTACAGTGCTGTGGAGTGACAGAGTGGAGGGGCACAGAGTGATAGTGTAGAGAGGAGTAAAGTGTCAGAGCGGAGCGCCATGCAGTGGAATAGTGTGTTGTGGAGGGGTGTAGAGTGGAGTAGAGTTTTAGAGCGTAGTGTTGAACATTTGCATAGAGCATCAGAGTGGAGTGCAGTGGCAGCTGGCAAGTCCTGAGGATGGTAGGGCGGGTGGAACATAAAAAAAGGAAAATGCTACTTACCAGTATGCATCTGTTCTTGGCATGTAGAGCTGCAGAGTTGTACACTTTTTCATAAATCACCAACTGGTGTTGGGCTCGGGAGTTTGCATGTTTTTTTGTCTTCGAAGAAGTGTTGTAGTCACGAGATTGGTGACTACTCCTTCGGTCGACAGTGCGCCTGGGCTTCGGCTCAATCGTTAGATTGTTTTTGCCACTTGGGTTAGATGGAGTAGTGAGAAATATAAAGATGTCCATGCGTGATATATCTAAGTAAGATAATACTGGAACAGATAGAGGTACCCGGGGAGGCGGGTGGGCGTGTACAACTCTGCAGCTCCACATGCCAAGAACAGATGCATAGTGGTAAGAAGCATTTTCCGTTCAAGGCATATGAGCTGCAGATTGTACACTTTTGCATAGGCTATACAGCAGTTACCTCTTTAGCGGTGGCTACCTGTATCTGTTGCAGTAGTTTGAAATAGTGTTTTCAGTACAGCCTGGCTCACACTAGCTTGTTGTTTTGCCTGCACACCTACACAATAGTGTTTTGTGAAGGTATGTGGTGTAGCCCAAGTTGCTGCTTTGCATATGTCATCTAGGGGAATGTTCCCTAAGAATGCCATAGAAGCCCCTAGTTTGCGTGTAGAATGAGCTCTAGAAGGAATGGTTAACGTGCGTTTGGCTTTGATGTAGCATATGTCTATGCATTTTACAATCCACCTAGCAATTCCTGTTCTGGATATAAGATTACCTTTATGAGGTGGGGAGAAAGCCACAAAAAGTTGTTTGGTTTTCCTAAAGGATTTTGTTTCAATGTAGTAGAGTATTGCTCTTTTAACATCTAAGGTGTGTAGAGCTCTTTCTGCCACTGAGTCTGGTTGAGGAAAAAATACTGGGAGTTCAACTGACTGGTTTAGATGGAAGGCAGATACTACTTTGGGTAACAAATTTGGATTAGTTCGAAGAACCACTTTCTTATGATGCATCTGTAACAAGCATTTGCAATGCAATAGGTCTCGCATTAGGAAAGTTTGAAGTATTGGACACTTTATTTATGTGTTGGTTTTGAAAATAGCTAAATTAATAGCTTTGTCATTTACAATGCCAATAGTTATGACTTTCGCAAATGTGACACATAGCATTTGTAATGCAATATGTGGTGTATTCACCTGACCTAGATGTATTGATATTACAAATAACAATGGCTTTTAATTTTTTTAAATAATTAATATTAAATAAAAGTTATTGTAATTTATAATGGCAATAGCTTAAACGTTTGTAAATAACTTTAGTGAAGATTATGTTCAGTGTATTTTATTGTGACGAAAATCCAAGAACAGAAGTGAAATATTAACATCTTTTTGTGACATTTGTAATAAAGCTTGAAACATTTATAAAACATATTTGAACCAGTTGTTGTTGAATGGTTGCACAGATGCTGTGGTGGCGCTGAGTGATGTTGTGGTGGCGACGAGTGATGTTGTGGCGTTTAGTGATGCTGTGGTAGCGCATAGTGATGTTGTGGTGCCCCTGAGTGATGCTGTGGTGGTGCTGAGTGATGCTGTGTTGATGCGATAGATAGACAGAGTGAGGGCGATAGATAGATTGATAGAGTGAGGGTATAGATAGAGTGAGGGCGATAGATAGCTCCTGCTCATGATTTGGCTGGACTGCTGCCTTACAATATTTCCATTGTTTACAGCATTAGCACACAGCAAATAGTGGCTTCTGATTGGGTCAACCAACATAAAGAGCAGTACCGATGAAGAAGGACAACTTGACAAAGTGACGGCACTAAGGGCTATAGAAATTGAAGACATTCTGTGAGCTTAAAAAAAACACTTACGAGTGTATGATTAGTTATTTAAGGAAGTACATCCAATTTTGTAATGAATGCAAACATGAAAAGCACAGCTCCCTTGGTATACAGAGCATTGCTGCTTCTGCAACATAATCTTGAAGTAGCATCGCCAGCAGCTCTGTCTGATGCAGCCATTACGAGGGCAGCACAGCACCCCACCCCCTCACACACATTGCACTCGCAGCATGGTAGTTTTCAGCAGTGCTTGTGTTGAAAGAAGCCTGCCCGTCGGCTAGGGAAAACGAGTTCAAAAAACATTTAAAGTCTCTGTTCAAATCTTAACAGTCGACCCAGCAGCTCTGTCTCAGGAATGGATCACGTGAGCAGAGAGATGCCGGAGAGGGAGGGAGGATGGGCAACCTCACAGGAGCTTTACGTATTTTAATCTACGCTAGGAGGAAACAAATTGTAAACAGTAGTGCTTGAGAAAAACACTGTTGGCCACAGAAGTGCCGATGACCAGCTGTGGGATCACCGAGCAGCTGAGCACCCCGCCCCCTCACACACAGCGCACTGGCATGTCGATTCTGAACCAAAACAAAAATAAAAGGAGTGCAAGAGATGCTCCAGCAACTCTGCATGACGAGAATGGATCATGTGAGCCAATTGATGGGGGGGCAGCGAGGATAGGGCACTTCTTGTGAGCTTTGCGGGTTTTTTGTAAGCAAATTTGCGCACGGACTTGGAAGAAATGTGAAATGTAAACATTAGTTAGTGGTCGTGAAAAGCACTGTAGGTCACAGAATTGCGGATGACCAGCTGTGGAGTAATGAGAGAGTGCACCTGCAAATGCCATGAGCCGCCCCCTCTCCACTCTGACGGGCCAGGAGACCTGCGGAAATCCCTGATTTTAGTGCCGCTCTCACCACCCACGGCCCGGCCTCAGCAACAGGAGTAGCTGTTTCCGGAAGGCAGGAGCATGGAGGGGTGGTAGGTAGACTGAACGACCATGGAAGGCAGCGACGTAAAAATCGCAGTATAGTACAGTCCGACGCAGTGCAGCCGGAAGGAGTCTTGAGAAAGGAAGGCAATAAGGCACTGGGCACGAAAGGTAGCAGAGAGGCGGCATGACGAGGGAGGCAGGGCATCGGCGCAACAAGGATAGCAAAGAGGGAATATGAGAGAAACGCAGTTTATAAAGAATAACGAAATGGGTAAAAGGGGAAGCCAGTGCCATGAATGATGGTAAGGAGGGAAGATGAGAGAGGGAGGGGGTGGCTATGAGAGACAAGCGCTCGGCATTGCTGTGGCGGGGGAGCGGCAGCATTTGAAGGAAGGCAAGAGCGTGGAGGGGTGGTAGGGAGACTGAACGAACACGGAAGGCAGCGACGTAAAAATCGCAGTATAGTACAGTCCGATGCAGTGCAGCCGGAAGGAGTCTTGGGAAAGGAAGGCAATAAGGCACTGGGCACGAAAGGTAGCAGAGAGGTGGCATGACGAGGGAGGCGGGGCATCGCCGCAACAAGGATAGCAAAGAGGGAACATGAGAGAAACCCTGTGTATAAAGAATAACAAAGTGGGTAAAAGGGGATGCCAGTGCCATGAATGGTGGTATGGAGGGAAGATGAGAGAGGGAGGGGGTGGCTATGAGAGACAAGCTCTCGGCATTGCTGTGGCGGGGGGTGGGCGGGGGAGCGGCAGCCTTTGAAGTCTGATGCCGAGGCTCAGACAAATGCTGGTGTGCGAGCGGCTTCCTTTCAAGTCTGAGGGGGGGGGAGCAAATGGAGAGCACGCGCCCGGCGCACATGCACTGGCCATAATCCGCATACTAAAGCCCTCTTGGTAGGATTTTCTGGTGCCCCTCTATATCGCTCGCCAGAAATGCGCAAGCGCATTGGCAGGCGAGACCTAAAAATGGTTCTTGTATGGTTAATGCCTGGAGTTCACTTACTCTCCTGAGAAATGTGATAGCAACCAAAAAGGCTACTTTCCAAGTGGGAAATTGTAGTTCACATTTGTGGAGAGGTTCAAAAGGAGGACCCATTAGTCTGGTAAGGACTATATTAAGGTTCTACACTGGAGAGGGTGGACCTCTTGGTGGAATTATTCTTTTAAGTCCTTCCATAAAGGCTTTGATAGCAGGGACTCTATACAAAGACAAGTGTTGTCTATTTTGTAGGTAGGCCACTATGGCTGCTAGATGTAACCTAATAGATGCATACACTAGGTTACATTGTTGCAGATGCAAGAGATTACAGATGCTGTTCTGAATGGAAGCATATAGTGGGTTGATGTTGAGCGTGCAATAAAATTACAAACCGTTTACATTTTGCTGCACAGCATGCCCTTATTGTAGGGCGTCTGGCCTGTTTGATAATGTTCATACAGTCTGGTGGGAGATTAAGGAAGCCAAACTCTAAGATTTGGGGAGCAGATCGCAATGTTGAGTTGATTGGGATCTGGGTGTCTTATCTCTCCATGGTTCTGAGTAAGAAGTTTGGGTGAGGGATGTAGCTTTTGATGTGGTACTACTGATAGTTTCAATAGAGTTGTGAACAATGGTTGTATTGCTCATGTTGGAGCAACTATGATCATTGTGAGGGAGTGTTTGAGTTTCTTCACCACTAACTGAATAAGTGGGAGAGGCGGAAAAGTGAAAGCAAATTTGTCTGACCAATTCATCCATAGCGCATTGCTTTGGACAATGGGTGTGGATACCTGGATGCGAAGTTTGGGCATTATGCGTTTAGGTGTGTGGCAAATAGATCTATTTCTGGGTGTCCCCACATGAGAAAGCATGGAAGAAGAACTTGGGGATGAAGTTCCCATTTGTGGTTCTGTTGAGCCGGACGGCTGAGCAGATCTGCTATTTGATTGTGTACCCCTGGTAGATGTTCTGCCAGGAGGTATATTTTTTGCGGAATGACCAGTCTCCATATGCTTTCAGTTAGGTATGATAGCTGTAGGGAGAGTGCCCGCCCTGGCTTTTGTATGTAATACGTTGTGGTCATGTTGCCTGTATGAATCAGGACAGCTTTGCCTAGAAGATGCAGTTGAAAAGATTTCAGCGCTAGGAAGATTTCTAACAATTCCAGGTAGTTGATGTGAAATTGTTTTTGTTGGGGGTCCAGATACCTTGAATGGTATGGGTTTGAAGATGAGCTTCCCAGTCGCTGAGCGATGTATCTGTTAGCACTATCTGTGGGACTGACTCGGGGAACGACCGCCCTTTGAAAAGGTTCTGTGTGTTCCACCATTGCAGAGAGCGATGGGTGCGGTCGTCCACCAACACCAGATCTGTTAGCTGACCTTGAGCCTGGTTCCATTGATGTGCTAGGCACTCTTGTAGTGGACGCATTTGTAGTCTTGCATGAGGAACGAGAAAAATGCAAGAGGCCATCATCCCTATTAGTTGCATTTACACTCGTGCTGGTAATGAGTGTAGAAGCTGAAATCTTTGAGCTAGTGTTGGTATAACTGTTATCCTGACTTGGTTGGGATATGCTAGGGCTGTTGAAGTATTTAGTGTAGCTCCTAGATATTGTTGTATTGTGGACGGTTGGAGATGGGATTTGCCGAGATTTACTGTGAATTCCAGACTGTGAAGCAGTTGTATTGTACTTAGGGTGTGTTGAACACAGCTGTTGTGGGATTCTGCTTTTATTAGCCAGTCGTCCAAATAAAGGAAGACATGAATCTGCTGTTTTCTCAAATGGGCTGCAACCACTGCGAGGCACTTGGTGAAAACCCTGGGTGACGTGGTGATTCCGAATGGTAGAACTTTGAACTCGTAGTGTTGCCCATCAACCACAAACCTAAGATATTACCTGTGAGCGGGATGAATGGGAATGTGGAAGTAGGCGTCCTTTAGATCTATAGTGGAGAGAAAGTCGCCTTGCTGAAGTAGTGGAAGAACTTGTTGTAAAGTGACCATATGGAAGTGGTCTGATTGGATGTAGTTGTTGAACGGTCTGAGGTCTAGTATTGGCCTGAGAGAGCTTTCCTTTTTTGGAATTCGAAAATAAAGGGAATAGACCCCAGTGCCTTTATGAGGCAAGGGAACTGGTTCTATTGCATGTTTTTGTAATAGTGCAACAGCTACTTGTTTGAGAAGCGTCAGATGTTCTGATGACATTGGACGCGGTTTGGGAGGTACGTCGGGAGGATTGGAAGTGAGTTCCATGACATAACCATACTGGACAATTTGTTTTACCTACTTGTCTTTTGTGATGGAATTCTAGACAGGCAGGAACTGTGAGAGGCGTCCCCCAACAGGAGTGGGATGATCGGGGGAAGCACAGGGAAGTCACTGTTTGGTATTAGGGGAGCTGCGGGTGTTATTACCACTGCCTCTGACCTTGTTGTTCCCCCTATAACCTCCTCTATAGTATCCTCTGGAAAAAGAGCCCTGGTTGGAACTTTTGTATGATGAGGAAGGGTGTTTTGTTGCATTTGTTTTCGAGCCTGCTCTATAACAGGAACGCCGAAAGGAGCCTCTGTTAGAAGGTGACTGTAAAGCGCCCATAGACTTGCAAGTCTCTGTGTCCTTTTTTATCTTTTCTAAAGATGTGTCCACTGCAGGGCCAAAGAGGTGGTCCTGGTCAAAAGGTTGATTAAGAATGGTATTTTGTATCTCTTGTTTAAACCCAGATACTGAGCCAGGCATGTCTGCGTAGCAAAACACTGGTATTTATTGCGCGGGACGCAGTGTCTGCTGCGTCGAGCGTGCATTTTATGGATGTAATAGTGATTAGTTTGCCTTCTTGTTTAAGGTGATTGGCTTTGTCCTTATATTGTTGAGGTAGATGTTGAATGAGGTTTTCTAGCTCATCATAGTGAGCCCTGTCATACCTTGCGAGAAGGGCTTGTGTGTTGGCTATTTTCCATGAGTTTTCAGCTTGAGACGCCATATGTTTGCCTGATGCATCTAATAATTTAGATTCTGTGTCAGGAGGTTGTGTGTCACCTGGCCCCTGGGAGTTTGCTCTTTTGCATGCGTTGGCTACAACTAAGGAATCTAAAGGAAGTTTACCCTTGATGTATATGGGGTCAGAGGGAGCTGCCTTGTATTTTTTATCTATTCTGGGGTTCAGAACCCTAGCTCTAACTAGGGCTTTGAACACCTCAGGGGCATGTCTAAGAAGCCCTTTAAGCATTGGCAAGGCAGGAGTAGATTTTTTTGGCTGGTCAAAAGTTTCTAAAAGAAAGTCTTCTTCTACAGGGTCTGAGTGTAGTTTGACTTTATGGTATGTTGCGGTCCTATTAATTAGTTGGGCAAACCCCACCTTATCATCTGGCAGAGATGGTTTTGAGGGATATAAGTCTGGATCATTATTTAGATAGGATCCGTACTATACTCATGCCAAAGGTCTGGTTCCTGTGGTGGATCATCAGGTTCCTCAGTGTTCAATGGAACTATATCTTCATCCTCTTGCCCATTCCCATGTGCATCATCACTATCCTCTGGTTGTGGAGAATGTGGTGGAGAAATGAATAAATTAGAGTTAATTGGTGGAGTGGTGAAGGTGGTGGTGCAGTATTAGTAGCCATATGTATCTTCTTTAGAGGAACTGGTGCCTGTGATAAATGTTCTGGTTTCCCCATTGTAGGTAGCTTGGTAACTATATGACAAACCTTTGAATGGATTAAAAAGGTGGTTTGCTTTGTATCAGGGAGGAAAAGTTCTTCGGCATCAACAGTTTTCTTTGGTGTGGAAGATTTGTCCTTGGAAACAGGTTTTGGTTATTTAGCGACAGTGTTCGGTATGGAAGCTTACCCTGGTTCAGAGACCTTCGATGCCAGTTTTTTCGGCTCCGGAGGTGTTTGTTTAGGAGGCTTAGTTATGGGAAGCTTGTCTTTTAATGTTTTCAGCTCCAAAGTCTTCGGTGCAGAGGTCTTATCCGGCTGCTTCGGTGCCGAGGTCTTATCCGGCTGCTTCGGTGCCGAGGTTTTATCCGGCTGCTTCAGAGCGGAGATCTTCTCTGGATGCTTCGGTGTCGAGAGCTTCTCTGGATGCTTCAGTGTCGAGAGCTTCTCTGGCTGCTTAGGTGCTGAGAGAGTCTCTGGCTGCTTAGGTGCTGAAAGTCTCTGGCTGCTTCGGTGCTGAGAGTCTCTGGCTGCTTCGGTGCTGAGAGTCTCTGGCTGCTTCGGTGCTGAGAGTCTCTGGCTGCTTCGGTGCTGAGAGTCTCTGGCTGCTTAGGTGCTGAGAGAGTCTCTGGCTGCTTCGGTGAAGAGAGCTTTTCCGGCTGCTTCGGTGCCGAAAGCTTTTCCGGCTGCTTCTTTGCCGAAGATGGCTTTTCGGGACCGGGTGGCTGGCTCGAGCCGGAAGGATTTTGTTTGTCCTGCGGCACCGGGTCCGAAGGCGGGACGCTGGAGGTTTTTGTGTGGTGTGGACCTGAGCCCGAATGCGTCACCGGAGCCTTTGTTATGGGATTTGGTATGGCGGGGATCTCAGTACTCACGTCCCTTTGAGCCAGGGTGATGTCATCTTCGGCGTCGATGTCTATTTCGGAGTCTGGAACCTGTTCTCCCTGTTCTGGTTCAGGACGGCTATCAGAGGCTGTATGGAAGATGTTCGGACTGGAACCTGTGCCTCGGGACATCTTGTGGCATCGAGCTCGACGATCCCAGATTGTTTTCTTAGACTTGAAGGATAGACAAGCCTCATAGTCGTCCTCTCAATGTTCTGGAGAGAGGCACAGATTACAAACAGGATGGAGGTCCGAGTGTGGGAATTTAGCACCACACTAAGGAAATTTCTTAAATGGAGTCCGTTCCACCGCGTCGAAGTTCGCAGAAGTCGAAGTTTTTCGAAGCTGTCGTCGAGGGAGCGTGTTGAAAAAAACACGATCGAGACAATACCGTTGGTTAGCTGTGATTGCGCGTCCAAAGTGGGTTCGATAATGACACCGACCGGGAGCGCAGCAAGTCACATCCGAACCCGATGGCGGAAAAAAACAATCTAACGATGGAGCCAAAGCCCATGCGCATTGTCCACCGAAGGAGGAGTCACCAATCTCCTGACTACAACCCTTCTTCGAAGACAAAAACAACATGCAAACATCAGAGCCCAACACTAGATGGCGATCTATGCAAAAGTGAACAATCAGCAGGTCATATGCATCGAACACCTATTTACATGCGAGCGCGACGTGACCTCCTCCTCAAAGGTCTTCTCTCCTCGAGGCAGGCAGGCAGGCACACTCCAAACTCCCTTCATCGATCCTAGCGTTGCTCTCACCAGCATGAGAGCAGTGCTAGGAGTGGTGGGAGCGGCCTCACTCGGCGAAACACAGCAATCTGGAGGCTTTGACTTTCTCTAACCTAGATGTCTTAAGACTGCTGGTTTAGAGAGGTCTGAAGTGCGCATGTGTGGCTGGCTGTCGAAAGACAGCCAGACAAAAAGACATGTGCACTTTAAATTGAAAGTGCCCTGATCTCTCAGCTGTTGTCATGCAGCAGCAGCCCTGCCCCCCTCCTGACGCTCCGTTTGGGATGGTGCGAAGAAAAACAAAATGGTAACGAATTAACTTCATTATCATTTTATTTTTCTCTCTGGGGGCATTTCATTGGGGCAACGCTCCTCCGCTCAAACAGAGGAGCCGTCCCTGGTGGGGTGTCAGAGTATCGTACAGTAGATTGCCGTAAAGTGGAGTAGAATGGTCTAGAGTGAAGTGTCAGAGTTGAGTGGATTACATTGTCAGAGTTTCTTTAACTGGAGTGGCGTAGATTGGTGTGAAGTACTGTGTCAGCATGGAGTGGCGTACATTGGAGTGGAATTTTGTAGAGTGGAGTATAGCGTCACAGAGTGGAGTAGGCTAGTGTGTCGTGGAGTAGCAGAGAGTAGAGCAGCATAGAGTAGAGCAGCTTAGAGTAGCGTATGTTATGTTAAAATTATTTGTACAGCGCACGGACACCAGGTGGTTTCATGGCGCTAGGAGCGGAAGGACAATGGCGAGGAGAGTTATGTAGTTTTACTCATAGCCTTGCAGAAACAGATGGGTTTTAAGAAGGGTTCTGAATAAGGTGTAGCTAGGTGTTAATCTGAGCTCATTCGGAAAGGAGTTCCATAGACGGGGTGCCAAAGATGAGAACCTAAGGCCCCCATGTTTTTTCCGTGTGAAGGCGGGAATAGTGAGTAGGTTGTGATGGGAGGAGCGAAGATCACAAGAAGGGGCATACCGATGTATCCTGGAGGAGATAAAAACAGGGCCATGACCAAGTAGTGCCTTAAAGGTGATACAGCCAAGTTTAAAGACACAACGTTTGGCCGCCGGGAGCCAGTGGAGGTTCTTCAACAGGGGGGAAACATGTTGGTGCTTAGGTTGGCAAAAGATGAGACTAGCTGCTTGATTTTGTACTAGTTGTAGGCGGTGAAGCTGGTAAGCTGGAATGGCAACATAGAGAGCGTTAGCGTAGTCAATGCGAGAGGTGACCAGGGCCATGATAACAAGTGTGAGGGCTTCCGTGGTCAGAAACCTGCAAATTTTCCGGATTCTGCGGGGATGGAAAAAGCATGAAGAGACTACTGCGTTGATTTGTGATTTCAGCGACAAGTCCTTACAGATGATAACACCAAGACTTTTTACAGAGTCTGCAGGATGGGGAGGGGTGCCCAGGGAAGGTGGCCAGAAACTAGAGTTCCAGGGGTTAGTGGGCCCTCCAGTCAGGACAGGCTCTGTCTTGTCGGGACTAAGTTTCAATTGGCTGGAGAACATCCATTCACTAATGGAGAACATGGTGGATTGAAAATTCGTGCTAGATGCATTGGTGGAGTCAAGAATGAATACCAGCTGAAGGTCATCGGCATAATTAAAGATCGTCACCGGGCTATTACGTAGAGAGACAATCAGGGGTTGAATGTATAAATTGAATAGAAGGGGCGATAAAGCAGAGCCCTGAGGGACCCTGCAAGTCAGTTTTGTTTTCGTTGCTGAAAAAGTGGACAAGCGAACCGCCTGGAAGCGATGGTGTAAAAAGGATCTGAACCATTTAAGGGCCAAACCCTGAATGCCAGCATTATTGACACGGTCGATCAGGAGTTCATGATCGACCGTGTCAAATGCCGCCGATAGGTCCAAGAGCACCAGCGCCTGGGCGATGTTTTTATCGGCTCCGCTCCTAAGCTCGTCCATTACAGCCAAAATGACATACTCAGTAGAGTGCGCTGGCCTGAAGCCTGCCGGGGATCAAGAAACTGGGAATGCTCAATAAATGAGCTTAGGCAGTTTGTGACATGGGCCTCTAATATTTTACTAAGGTCGGGGAGCAGAGAGATGGGCCGAAAATTACTCAATACCGAGGGGTCTGCGTTTGGCTTTTTCAAGATAGGAACAACTGCGGCGCATTTAAAGGTACCCGGGACGATGCCTGTTTTCAGAGAGTTGTTAAGGAGTGAGAGCGGTGGATCAGGACAAGCGAGAGAGGCTTCCTTCAGAATGTGGGGAGGACAGCAATCATTAGGAGAGCCGGATCCCACTTTGTTCAGAAGAGTCAAAAATTCTGCTTTAGTGATCAGAGGGATGTGGTCCAGCGAGATAGGGTTCTCACAAGGTGTGGTAGGGATAGTGGGGGAGATAGGGGTAGGAATATTATTTTTAATGGAAATGATTTTATTGATGAAGAAAGAGTTTAGTGAGTCACAAAGTGTTTGCGAGGGGACAGGTTTGGCGGTCACCCGGTCGGGTTGTGTGAGTTCATTGACAATAGAAAAAATTTCTTTTGCCTTTGTGGATGAGTTGGTGTTTTTTTGTGAGAAATAGGCTGATTTAGTCTTAAGAATTGAGTTTTTGTAGTGTTTTAACAAGGCTACGTAAGCTGTTTTCTCCTCAGGGGCATAAGCACGTCGCCAACGGCACTCTGCTTGCCTGAGGGCCAGCTTTTCCTTCTTTAGTTCCACAGAAAACCAGCGTTGGGCATCGTGGGGGCGTTTGATTTTTATTTTTTTCAGAGGGGGCAACCTTATCACTGGCTGATGATTCTAACCAGCTTTCGAAGCTAGAAGCCTGCCAGGAGATGGAGACCTGTTCATTGGGAGTGGAAGCAGCCAGTAGCGTGTGGAATTCATCCATGTTAGCCCGTTTCCAGTTTCGGGCCGAAAGGTTGCCAACTGGGGATGGTTGGATGAATGGGGTATGAGCCATGGTGAAAGAAATAAGAGAGTGGTCAGACCAGGGGCAGGGAGAAATTAGGGGGGGGAGGAATATCAATGTTAGAAGTCCAAACTTGGTCCAGAATGTGCCCCTTAACATGGGTGGCTTTGTGAACGTGTTGGAAGAAGTTCATACCAAGAAGAAGGTCAGAACTCCACCGAGGAGCTGCTTTCACAAGTGTCTGAGGGCCAATAATTGAAATCGCCAATGATGATAATCCTGGCATGCTTAATAGCTAACTGGGAAACTAATTCACCAAAGAGCTGGGAGAACAAGGACATGTGAACGGGGGGGTCGGTAGAAAAGGGCACAGATAAAGGAAAACTTAGGGGAAGCAAATTTCAGAATAAGACTGTCGACACAGGGGAGAATATCCATTTCTAGGATAGTGAATTTATATTTTTGGTGTATAATAGCTGCTACTCCGCCACCCGGTTTACCCTGCCCCCTATTAGATTGGAGTATGTAGTACCCAGCGGGTATTGCTGCTAGGATGTCGGGGATGGAGTCACCCGTCAGCCAGGTTTCCGACAAAAGAAGAATATCAATGTTGTTGGCGTCAAGCAATTGGATGATCTCAAGTTGATGCTTCACCATCGAGCGTGTGTTTAGGTAAGTGATAGCACGAGGCCTGCAACCGGGGGGTTGGGGCAAGAGGGCGTCTGGGAAATCTCATGAGACAACAGGGGAACACATATGGTGTGAGCGTCGGGGGGGGGGGGGTAGTTCTAGGAACCAAAATATCTGATTTTGTTGCAGCCATCCTGGCACTGGGATTGATAGGCCCGTTATGCTGTAAGTTGTGGAGGTCAGAAGAGGTATAGGTGGTCAATTGGGCATTATGACTGGCCCCAGATCCCGGCTGGGCGCAGACGGGCTTGCCTTTGGCGCCCTGCCGGCACGCCTGCTGCGCTCATCCGCTGCGCCTCCATCTGGTCTCCATTTAAGTAATCCCTGTGAGGATGGCGACTAGCCCGCTAACCACCGGACGTGAGGGAGCAGGCAGGAAGTTGTGTTGCTCACTGGGAGACCCTCCGATCAATCGGCACTTGCCGCGTCGGAACGGGGTCAGGAGCGATCAAACCGGAAGTTTGCCAGGTCAGTTTAAAAAGTGAAACACACAGTAAAAGTGGCAAATTACTTTGGCAATAATATTTAAGCAAAAATTCAGGAGAGAGCTATGCACACATCTTGCGGCCAAAATCGCCGCGTCCGCAGCAAGAGCGCCTCAGAATGCGTCTTAAGTAGCCTAGAGGCACAACAACTGGGCCGCTAACCACCAGAAGTGAGGGAGCAGGCAGGAAGTTGTGTTGCTCACTGGGAGACCCTCCGATCAATCGGCACTTGCCGCGTCGGAACGGGGTAAGGAGCGATCAAACCGGAAGTTTGCCAGGTCAGTTTAAAAAGAGAAACACACAGTAAAAGTGGCAAATTACTTTGGCAATAATATTTAAGCAAAATTCAGCAGAGCGCTATGCACACATCTTGCGACCAAAATCGCCGCGTAGAGCGTTGTGTGTCAGAGTGGAGTAGAATGGAATGTTGTGGAGTGGATTAGTATGGAGCGAGAGGCACAGAGTACTGTGGAGTATACATGGCGGTGGTAGTGCACTGTCATTACAGAGAACACATTTTCATTTGAAATGTATATGTGCATAGATTAGCAATTTTACTGATAAAACTATATAGCGCACAAACGATGTGTGGAAATGGCATCACCTAGTGTATTGATTTGTTTTGATCATAATAAAATATTTGTTTCCAGCACACTTCAGAATTACAATAAAATGTGCTTTATTTCTGCTTTCCTAATTCTGATGTATTTTGAAATATTTGCCAACTTCATTTACAGACATTCAAATGATGTTGTGTGCTACAAAAAAAAAAAACCCTTTCCTTTCACCCTTCCAGATTTTCAGATAAATCCTCTCACTTTGAGGTCAGAGAAAGAAAAGTAAACTCCAAACTCCCTCAGAAGACAGAGCATGACAGTTGGCCTCTGTCTTTGAATGCACAGCAAATGTGACCAGAACAACACCAACATTTAAAGACCTGTTTACAGAAATGGAGCACTCCTTGAAAAATACAGTAAACAGGCTACGCTTCACTGGAGGGACAAAGACATGCTGGATTACCAAAAACAAATAAAGCCAACAAATAGAAACGAAGCAAATGTGAATTACAAGCCACTACGCCAATAGTAAGCAGTGAGTGGAATGCATTCTTAGGTCAGCTTTCAAAAATGTTCCCAAGAAGGGTTTAGCTGTGCTGTCTGGTAGGCGCTTTGACCTAAAAAAGCTTTGGAAAATGAGAGGGGCACTACCAAATATAAATATACTTCTTTCAATCAAGTACCATCTGACCCTAGCAAAAGTCCTGATCATAAGAAGAATCAGAAAAATCAAGCACGTTTCCGAGATCTCGATTTTAATCCTATTGAAACAAACTGAATTCGGAATCCATCGTTCTTAACGTGGAAGTGGGTGGCTATAAACTGCATGTTTTTACTGAGGTTCCGCAGTGAAATATTAAAATTCACCAGCTGTACCTGGCAGTGAAACTCCTCGCTTGCTTCTCTGTAACTAGGTAAACAGGACTAGGACTAGCTTTTAAGTTAATGCACATTTTAGAATGTCGGCACAGGGACTGCAAACCATTCATCTAGCTAGAAAATATAGCAGACTGTAGGATTTTACCTTCTCCACACTGCTCACTGCCTGGAAATATATGTTGTATCCCTTCCGAGGAGCTAGCGGAGGGTTCCAAAAGCCTTGATATGTTCTGTTGTCCCCCACTGTGAATGGAGCCGGCTCTAGAAGGTTTCCTGGAGGGAGCTCAGCAGCAAAGTAGTAAGGGGAACTTCCACTGGCAGAGTTTTGATAGGTCACTGGAACCTGGTAACATTCCACGCCGCCGTTTTCCCGCTTTGCTCGATGCGAGTGCAGCTCCTCCACAACAATCTGATAAGCACTTAAAAACACAATCAAACAAACATGAGATCATTGTTGCAGGGCATTGCAATATTTCACAGCAGTACGAATACTAAAAAAAAAAGAAAACATTACAGATTGATCACTAATAAGTCACATAGCAGTAATTATAACTTCTACAGAAAGGATATACCAATTGACAGGATGAGCCACTCAAATGATTTTATAGTAGCTGAAAGCTAGAATAATCCCTTTACCCAATTATAGTACTTCCCTGAAATCACCGTTTGGTAGGGCTAAAGCCCTACCATACACCTGCTGGTAGATCCAATAAGCTAGGAGTTAACTTTAAGGGAGCTCCGTTATTCCTACTTTGGAAGATATTACTATGAACATGTGGTTATCGCTGTTACCGAGTGGCGGGACTAGACACTGCTTAGCAAATAAGCAAATAAAGAACATAGCCCAGGTGGCAACATGTGGGGGTCGGCACTAAAATGCAGCCATATCCCCTCTTCCCTTGCAGTGATGCTTCATTGCCATTCTCCCGCCTCAAAAAAGAGCCTAGTAGTGTGGCTGCAATGGCCAAGGGGTCTGGGGGGACACTAGGGAAAGAAGAATGCAGACTATCCCAATACTACACCTGTGAACTGCCCGAAAGGCAAAATGCACAGCCAACAACTTAAGCAAACTGACTACTTAACGATGCTTCGCAAAACTGTGCGCCCGCAAGGGATAGAGCATCAAGAGCTTAGTGGCTGCAGAACGTGTAGAGTAGCCTAGAAAGCCGCCCTGCATTAACATCAGACAAACAATCTACATGGAAAAAAAAACACCAACACTGCCTTGGCTCTGGGAAGTACCACCACGGACAGTTAAAGTAAGGGAGTTCTCTTTTAAGAAACAGTAGTTCTCAGGAGGTAATCCATACAGCAACCATGCTTTTTGAAGCATTCTTCATCCAGGATGGGTGGTGAGAGGATCTCTATGTTTGCAGAGTTCCACTGTGGACAGCTGGACTAGATAATGCGGAGAGGATGAAAAGAGATGACATCACTGCTTATGTCAGGCACGTACACACTTTAATGGAGACATCCTGTGTATGGAACTATGTGGACAACTTTACTCTGGCAAAGTAGTAAAAAAAGGACTAATCAAAAGGAGGAACTAGTGTAAATTAGGGACACACCTCAACATTGTTGTGTACTACCAGGCAGTACGACAATCATTGATATAAGGTAAGCCAGCTTGGAAAATGTAAGGCACTACAACCCAGAAAGTCAAGTAAATTCAGTGTGTTAATAAGTTGCTCCTAGGAACTACACAAGATGCAGCAGTCCAGGAGTAAAAAAAGAAAGCTTCCCAGGAGTGTGGGGAAACCTATCGGCTCTTTTCCTTGAGCTCAATCTACCTTCCTGCATCAGTAGTACATTGCTTACCAGGAGTCTAGAGAGGGAGACCTGGGTTGCCACCTACAACAGGATTCTGGCATAACCAAAAAATATTGGCGGCCCCCTTCACAATGTGGTGAGGGGACCCAGAAACTCCAATACTTCACAGCTACCCAAATGGTTTAGACAGAATTGAGGGCCCCATAAAGGGTGAGCCCCCTGCGCCCAGGGGCCAGCATTACGACCCTGCAGCAGGAATACGATCGGACCACAGCCTACGGTGCACCACTGTGAGACAGCATGTGCAAATTGTAAAGGAGAGTGCTAGCAGTTTCACAGTCTGCCCAGTGTTGAAAGCCAGCAGGATGCACCTCATACATAAAATTCATAATATAGATGTCACGATGGACAGCATGCAGCAGATGTGCCATTTGGAAAGAGGGACATAATAAGTCTGCATGAGCCTATCTGAATCAAATAGGGAACATGGCAAGTGGTTGGTGGGTGTCTGCATGCCTAACCCGAGTACTGCTAACAACCTGAGCATCCTCCAGAACGTAAGTATTTCAAGAAATACGTTTGCTTTCTTAAAACATGCACCTTTGTCTCTTTTACAAAACTGGGCAGCTACTCTCTGGTCCTGAGACACCAGCATAAGATATGCACTAATGCCAGTTCCTCAAGAGGCCGCTGCTCCTTTGACACTGTGTGCTGATATCCTTGCAAGAGAGGACTCAGTCCAGTGTCTGTGAAGCACTTATAGCAATATTTACATGAGTGTTGTGATGCAAACCTCATTGTCCTATTTCCAGCCTTGTGCTTATAGTGTGGATGTGCTTCCAGAAAACAAGAGCACCTTGCTGCCTTCTCCATGTGGACACAAAGTCACCTTTTGTGGCTGGAGGCGGTCTCCCTTTGCCTGGATGTGTGTGATGAGGCTGGAGCTCTCTTGCCCTGCTGGTCTCTCTCGAGACAAGTCCGGCTGGCTTGGTGTCATCCTCCTCTTAGAGTCCGAGGTTAAGGCACAAAAAAGCAGCACGGGCTCGAGGTTGCAATGAAAACCAGTCCTTATATTGAAATAGTGTGAATGAAAGTCCACTGCCAACAACAGGGAAGGCTGTGGTCTGACATGTACCCCTTGATTTAACTCCCCGTTTTATCAGTGACTGAGCCAGTTAAGCACTACTGCAGCACCTTGTCCAAAGTCTCAATCAAAGGGCAAGGCAATCACCCAGTCCTGCCCCCCCATTCTCTAAGTTCCAATGGATTCACTCATGCTTGCCATTAGATAGCGAACTCAGGGGTCATGGACCACGCAGCAGTGCCCAAAATACTGTAGAGGTCATCGGTTTCTTTTGAGCTGTGCTCTTTCCAAGGTTGGACTACTCTGCCTGAGGAGGAGGGCAAACTATTAGACAAAGTTGTGCCAAAGATTGTTTTTGCTCAGTACCCGTGAAGAGATGTGAAGCTGCACAAAATGTAGTTTACCTCGGTTGCCCCGCTAATAGCGGGCAGATTTTTTTTTTAAACCTGGTGTAAACAAGCGTTCTGGTATATGATAGGATTTTGGGGCTAGGCAAACATTTAATAATATAAAAAAAATAAAGTTAAGGACTTAAAAGTAAATTTAACACTACAAAAACAAAATAATGTAATACAAGTTAATTGTACAAAACCCTATTTGTCCAAACTATTTGCAATATTTAGTATAAGATGGTATGGAATGTTTTTGTATGGGAAAATAAAGCATACAACCAGAGAACAGATTTTCATGCATAGGGCTGCTGAACTCACTCAACTAACACTGCCAGTAGAGGCTTTTCTGATTAGTATTGAAAAGGACTATATAGTAGGATACATGTCTGACTCCTTGCTATTGGCGTTCAATCCTCTGTTACGTTCATCACCAGGATCGACAGGTTTTTGGCTTCTTGCTTGAAGGTTAGAATCCAGGTCTACTGATGTGGGTACCACACTAGAAGGCCTTGTGAGAGCAACCAAACCAGGGACCAAGAAGTGGATCACTTGCAGGTGTGCTACTACCAGGGAATTAATGACTGGTCAGGGAATAAAGTGCTGGCAAAGGGCGGCGACTGCAGGAATAATCTGTGCACCTATTGACACCCATGCTGCTAATGCCTAGAGAGGAATCATGGACCGAGGCCAAATCACCGACCTTCAGCTTGACGATCAATTCATCAAAGAAGGAATCCAACAAGAGAAGGAACAACTACAACAAATTACCAAACTGAGGTAGAACCTGGCCTCTGCACCAGATTCACTGCCAACATAATCTAACCTGAGTGCTCTGAGCAGGAGATAATCAAAGACCTAGTTGACGGGCCTGTGTAAATGAAAACAGTCCAAGTGATGAGATTAACAAAATAAAACTTTTAAAAAATGTGTATGTTGTGAGAATAAATTTATTTGTCAAAGGAATAATCACCATATTGCTGACAAACGTTAGTGGGATAAACAAGCTCGTCCGCTGACTTTCCAGGCTTAGTAAACAGTCTGCATTTTACAAAGTAGAAAGCAACTACACACCACCCAGAAACCCTGATGTTGCCAAGAGGGGGGGCCCTAAATAGTATCACGAGCGGGTAACACTAAACTCTGTTTTCAGGCGGTGCAATAATGTTCTTTGTTAACAAGTTTACAATTTCTTACAGATTTGCAACATCTCTTTGAGGGGTTGTGTCCCTTTAACAAAAGCAGCACATGTTCCGAGTCAAAAACAGGACATCTCTTTCCTGGCACATTAAAGCATGAGTACTAAGTGTTCGTGCAGATGTGAAGACAGGACGCGGACAACGGGAACTCGCCCAAACGCTATTTTTAATCCAAGCGTTTCCTCTGTGGATGGCGACACATGCATGTCAGTGTGATCTTGGTGGCGGAGTTCCATCGACATGGGCCCACGATCAAACAGGGGCACTCTACCAACCCTCCCGAAGCTTCAGAGGAGGTGGCAAATGCCGTGGATATTAAAACAAAACAATCTCAGGCCTTCTTTGCAGAAGCCAACCTTGTTTTACGTTTTTGATGTTTTCCCCCGGAAAAGGTGGTCACAAAGGAACGTAAAATTCCACATCAATAGGCCTTCTTCAAATTGCTGTAAAATTGAACAACCGAAAAAGGATTCTGAGCAAAGCAACAAACTTGTAAAAGACGAAGCCATTTGTCCGTGTTTTTTTTTTTTTTTTAACATGGAGTTCACGTTTTCTTTTGCTATGGTACTATGGCGTGCTCGGCTTCAAGGTCTGACATAATGACTGCCTCCAGGCTGTGCCTCAAGCACCAATTTGCGGTTGTCATATCATTAGAGGCGGCATCTGCTGACAGGCTCCTCTGCCTCTTGACCTCGCTGTGGCATCTACGCTATCTTGGCTCATAGCTATGCAGATCTAAAGTACAAGTGACATGCTCTAACGCAGGCACAGATGGACTGAAATCTGTCCACTTGACCAAAATAGACTACTACCCGGCTCTCCACAGTTGTCAATGACAAAATGTTAGAAATCGAGGCAGATGGCTTTCAGCCGAAGAAAACTAATCTTAACTGACCCCGGTGCCTTTCTGAAAAAGGTTTGTGGATTTACTCTGCGAGAAAATCACTGGGAAAATAGCACAGAGGAGCACTTTACGACAATTTCACTCAATCCCAGCCATAATGCAAGCCATGTTACTTGCTTTCTCGAGTCACAAACTAAACACTTTAACTATTAGTGACTCACAGAAACCAATCGGAATGTTTTTTTATTTTATTTTCCTATTACGAGGCAAGGTAAAGTATAGAACACCAGTAAGGGAACTCGCGGCACAAAAAAAAATCTCCTTACACACAAGAGATATAGTACTGAATAATGTCTGTTTATGTAATGTTACGTTGATTTGTATAGCACACTAATCACCCGAGAGAGTATCCAGGCGCTCGGGCAAGGTGTGTAGGTGTGTGGTCACTACCAATTTGCTTATATGAAGAGCCAGTTCTTCAGCTTCTTGTGGAACTCAAGAAGTGAGTAGTAGGCTCTGAAGTGCTGAGGGAGGTCGTTCCTTGTCTTGGGTGTGATGTAAGAGAATGAGTGATGTAGGAGAATGAGTGATCTCCAGTTTTGCTTTTGCGGACCTGGGGAGTGTATGAGAGTGAGGCAGAGCGAAGGTGTCCAGTGAGTTGATGAGTGTATGCGGCTGTTCAGATATTCTGCTCCTGTGTTTTGTTGGGCTTTGTATGTGTGTGAGAAGTTTGAAGTGGCAGAGCTTGTCAATGAGGAGCCAGTAAAGCTTCCTGAGCTGTGGTGCGATGTGGGTTCGGTGTCGAAGGACTAGTATGAATTTTGTAGCTGCGTTCTGGATGGTATGGAGTCTTTGGAGGAGTTGTTTGGAGATTCTGGCACAGAAAGGTTTGTCGAAGTCCAGCCTGCTCATGATGAGTGCTTGTAGGGCGGTCCATCTGGTGTTCTGAGGCAACCATTTGAAGATCTTTCGCAGCATGCACAGGATGAGGAAACAGGATGTGCACACTGCGTCAATGCTTAATTCGTAAAAAAGTAAGTGCCAGTACCTTTCTCAAGAGGCCACTACAGCTTGTGCCACGCATTGTCGCTGCCAACACTGCCTATTACAGTACCAACACAACTACTAGCTATCACACTCATACGAACATGACAATTCAGACTATTTCAGGGCACCCAAAGCTATAAAAATGTTGTTAGTAGCAGGTCCTATTGATATTTATTTCATTGAAATATTAAAAAGCTGTTGCGCTCATCTCAAAATTACAGAAAGGCCACCATGTGGCATACTGTCATAAGAGCTGGAGGGCCAGTGTTGAGACTAAGTACCAGTGTCAAGAGCCGAAAACCAGCAGCTAAAATTAAGCACTGCACTGCGCAGACTTTAGCCATCATGTTGCTTGTAATCTAGCATGATCCCTAGATTTCTTGAGTGGTCTGTGGGTGTTGGTTCTAGCTCCGATACTACCAGATGGAATACCATTGGGGGGTTTCGTTGCCAAAGACCAGTACTTCCGTCTTGTCAGATTTAGCTTCAGGAAGTTGGTTCGCATCCAGTCTGCTGCCATGGTCATGCATTTGGTGGAGTTGCTTCTGACGGTGTTTGTTTTGTCCGTCAGGGAAAGGATGGGTTGGGTGTCATTGGCGTAGGCGATGATGTTGGTGACTTGTGATCAGATGCTGTTGGCAAGCGGTGTCCTGCATATGTTGAAAAGAGTGGGACTGAGAGATGATCAGAGTGGGAAACGCATATCACTTTCTTGGTCTCCGATGTGTAGGATGGCAGCCAGACCATTTGGTTGAGAGCGGATTCTTGTATGCCAATCTCGTGGAGTTTTCCGATGAGGGTGTTGTGGGAGACAGTGGTGAAGGCTGCAGAGAGGTCGAGCAGGATAAACACCGACTTTTATCCTCGGTCCAGGATGTTTCTAATGTTGCCGGTGGCTGCACTGAGTGTTGTTTTGGTGTTGTGGTTCTTTCTGAATGATTGTGTGTGTCGAGAAGATGGTGAAATCAAGGCAGGTTGTGAGTGATTGTTAAAGACCTTCTCGATCACTTTGACTAGACAGGGGAGCAGGGTTGGAAGTTGATTAGTGGATTCAGGTTGGCTGTGGGCAGTATGAGGAGGGCGTTGATTTCTGCAAGTTTCCATTCAGCCCGGAAAGTGGAAAACGTGCTGGAGGTGTTGATATGGGGTCAGGGTGGTGCTGATTGGAGATGCTCTCAGATTGTAGATGTGGTGGGCAGAGTCTGTTGGGGCACCAGAGTGGATGGTTTATGTGATGGTCACTGCGCTGTTTCTGGTGATTGGATTGGATTGGTTGTCCATTTGGTCAGGTGGCCATCTTGCTTGGTGGTGGGTTGGCAAGCAATGAGTTCTCTGTGGTTGGGTTGGTGTATAAAGATGCTGTAGATGTTTGCGACCTTGTTGTGGAAAAAATTGGATAGGTTGTCAGACACTTGTTGGCAGGCAGCAATGTTGACAGTGGCTGAGGTGAAATCCTTGATGACCGGAAGATCTCCTTTCAGTTGTTGGAGCTTCCATCGATGCAGAGGAGTAGTGCTTTTTTCTTGGTGTCTCTAATTTGCTGGTGATAGCCTGTGAGTGCAGCCTTGAAGGTAGTTCTGCCTGTTGTGTTGTGGCTGGCTTTCCATTTTCTTTCTAGCTGTTTACAGTGTTGTTTATTGTTTCAAAGGTCTTCTGTTTACCAGCTGGTCTGCTTGTTTGATATACTATGCTTGTTGGGTTTGCTGGGTGCGAAGGATTCCGTGCAGATCTTGATCTAGTTGTTGATGTCCTTGTCAGGGTTATATGTGGGGCTAGGTCGACTCCTGCTGAGGGCGTTGAGCCAGTCTCCTTCTGTGATGTTGCCCCAGCTGAGGCTTGGAGTGCTGAACCTGGTAAGGGTGTTGACTTGAAGGGTGTTGATTTGATAGTGGATGATGGAGTGGTAGGTTCCATGTGAGCTGTTTGGTGGAGTTGTATTTGATGGGTTCGCTTACGGTGAAGATGGGGTCCAATGTTTGTCCTAAGGTTTGTGTTGGTTCTGTGACGAGCTGGGTGAGTCCGATGTTGGTAAATCAAGAGATCAAAGGTTGGGGAGTGAAGAGGTAGTGCTCAACAAGAGTACTATGGTGGATGCATCCTCCTCCATGCAATGAGTTAAAAAACATAAAGATCCACCTCTAAGAGGTTTCTGTATGTCTAGAAGTTTAAGGCATACACAGTGTTTGTTAAATACCCCTCATACACCAAAAGGGCCCTTGGTGTCATGCTTCGTCATCGGAGTCTTCCCACCCCACTGCGGGACGGGGCGTGCTACGACTGGCGACTACGCTGGAGCACTTGGTTTTTGTAAGTGCTATATGTTGCAAAGTCATCCTATGCCCTAGGCACCCCCCAACTTTTTGCTGACTGGAACTGGTGATAACTGACTCTGACTGGCCCTGGGCTCTGTTTAACCAGACCCAGTGCCAGTGCCAAGCTAAAAGGAACTCATTAGAATACAGTTAAGAGACCCAACATACACTAGGGTACACTATGGTATGGTGGGATAGCCATGTAATTGGCATGACCTACCCCATAAACCACTAGTATGTAATAGGGCAGGGGATTGAAACTAGCTAGAAGTCTCCAGTATCCTGGGGCAGGGCAGTTTAGAGGCCAGCAGATTTTCTGCACTAGCATGTGTGCAGTGCTGAAGCCTGAGGTCAGTTTAAAAGCATCCCTGGTGGCCAGGACAGCTTTTAAACCTGAAATTGTGCCCAAACTCGACTTTGGGGGCAGGGACCCTTAAAAATAAAAAAGACTACCATGCTTTTGCATATTAGGGACCCCCAGGGTCACCCCTAGGTATCCCAGGGGTGGGGGGTCAGTTATCTATAAGGAACACCCTTATAAAATGAGTTTTTATATGCCTGGGTAAAGTGAAATTTTACATTTCACTCCCCATATTGAGCTGCTCAAATTCGACTTTGATGCTAGAAGAATTGGGTAAGGATAATCTGCATGATTTCTGCAGATTCAGACCCCCTGAAGTCTCCCCTAGTTGCACAGGGGGTGGGGGTCCTGTAGAAATTAGGGAAATACTTATTAAATATGGTTTTATAAGCCTGGTTCTTGAAAAGTGGCCAGTTCATTTTCCCCATTGCAAACCCCATGGCCCATAGGTTAACATGGTAGGAAGTGATTGATTAATAAATATTGATAGGAGAGGACTAGCCGGACCATTCAAAGACTTCCCAGAATGGTAGTAGTAAATCCAACAATATTATATTGTTGAATTTCTCCTAAAGTGTACATACAATCAGTTATGAGACTTTCTTGTTTGTAAGTCCAAATTCAGCCTTTCAGTGGTCTGCCCTGATTTGTCAGAGTTAAGTGGATTAGCCAGGTTGCTGGGAGGGCAGTGTTCTGTTCTATAGGAATGCCAGGCCAGGAGGTGGCATCGTAAACTATGCTCTTCAAAGGCAGAGGGGAGGCCTGGGTTTCAGTCCACTATGACAGTCTTGACCCAGAGTCAGGGCTAGGCTTACGGAAGTTATGTGCAGATGGTAGGGGGAAAGTCCATGGAAATAAGACATCCCAGGTTGTGTGTTTAGCGTGTGTTTAGCCAGCTCTTACCTCCTTGCTGGAAAATCAGCCTTTATGGATTTGGAAGAATGATGCACTCTGGGACAAACTAATGCCACACACTACAAGATGTGGTCATAACTATGAGGAGTTGCCCTGCTCTCATTGGTCAGCAGTGACCTGGTGCTTGACCCAGAGAATTTTGAATAAGTATCTGAGAGGGGCAGAGCCCTCCAGATCTGCTGCTTGAAACTGAATGAAGCAAGAAGTGCCCTGCTGGAAAGGTTTGCTGTGCAAGGAACTCTAAGGTCTGACCTATGAAGACTGCACCATCTGAAACTACAGCCCTGTGGATTACCTTGCTGCCAAAGGACTAAGAGTGGACTCCCTGCAAGCTACAGGTTAACAGAGCTCACCTGGACAGCCCACAAAGAATTCAAAGCCTGGATTACCAGTGGATTTGTAAGGGTTTTGTTCAAGTGGATTGCGGAATTGAAGTTTCACACTTTCAGGGACCCTCTTGGAGATACCAGAACCTTGGATTGGGTGTTGGATACTTTGGGACCCGTAAGCAGAACGCCAGGAAGGTGTTCTAACTGGACCCCGCTTGCTGAAGGAGGCGGCCCACTACAGTGGTGAGAATTCTTCAGAACAAATTATAAAGGTGTGTCCCTGACAGAGAAAACAAAATGACTTAAAGGGGCGCTGTTGGGTTCATAGCACTAGAAAGTGACTAATCTTTAATAATTCATATCTCTGGTTCCCTACAGTGGATTATTTTCGTTTTGGTGTCATTTAAAAGATACAAAATATTACCTATTTTTATAAATTGGTGTTGGATTTTTATTTTGTGGTGTCTTAATTATTTACTGAAATTGTGTTTTTAAATGCTTTACATACCTGTCTTTGAAGTTAAGCCTGTCTGTTTGCAGCCACGTTACCAAGGGTTGAGCAAAGGAATAATTTTCTAAGACCTATGCTGAGTCCTATCATGTGTTAGTGGCCTTATTGCCAGTGGCAGACCTACATTTGCCCCTACCAATAACCCACTTTCCAACACTATGTGAGGCGTATTTGTAGTGAGTGAGAAGGGTCAGGGGTGAATGAAAGGTGATGTTAAAAAATACCTGGCCTTATGGATTAAAAAAAACTTTATTTGGTCATAGGCTGGTACTATTATATTATACATAGCACTTACAAAAACCAAGTGCTCCACCGTAGTAGCCAGTCGTAGCACGCCCCGTCCCGCAGCGGGGCGGGAAGACCCCGATGATGAAGCATGACAGCAAGGGCCCTTTTGGTGTGTGAGGGGTATTTAACAAACACTGTGTATGCCTTAAACTTCTAGACATGCAGAAACCTCTTAGAGGTGGATCTTTTTGTTTTCTTAGTCCGATGTTGCTCAAGCTTTCAAGGAGTGCTGTGGACCAGAGGTCATATCCATCTTCCAGGTGAAAGTTGAGGTCACCAAGGAGAATACCAACTCTGGAGTCGAAGATCAGCAAGCAACATAGGCATTGATGAGGTTGGTGAAGGTGGCTTATAGCTGCTACACGAGGGTTCCATTAAGGGTGAATTTTACAGAGATTAAAACCTTTGAGTGCAGGTGTTCCATGAATAAGGTGGCATTGTCTGTGGATGTTGTGTATTTGATGGATTCTTTGTAGATGATATTGAGCCTTCCTCCTCTATTGTGAAGGCAGTCCTGTTGAGCGATCTTGTAACCCACTGAGATTGCCATAGCGATGTCCAGAACCAAAGAGGGGTTAAGGCATGTCTCGGTGATTAAGAGGTTGTTGGATGTATCACGTCTCAGAAGGTTCTATATTTCTGTTGTGTGTTTGCTGAGTGATCGTGTGTTGAGAAGCATGCATGTGACTGGGTAGTGGTGATGTGTGTGTGTGCTGTAGCATGTGGTGTGGGCTGGGGTGGAAGTGTAGGCATTGTTGATGCTTGCATGGAGAACTTGTAGCAGCTACAGGGGAAACCTTCTACCATGGTGTAAGGTTTGGCGCTGCAGTAGTTGGGGGGGGGGACAGCATTAGGGGTCTCACGACTTAAGAAGTTCTGCAGAGTATCACTGGGCAGCGATCGGACCTGGGTTCCTGGCACTGGGTGCAGTCCAGGTGCGGAAATGTGCAGACGGGCTTGCCTTTGCAGCGCTTCTGTTGCATGTCCTTGTTACAGCTGTCATTAAGAAGGTCCTGAGAGGAAAAGTCCAGGATGCCATTATGTCATTTCCTGTGCTGATGGGTAAAATTAAGTCCTCTTGCTTGGTTTCTTCTTTTAAATATGGCTTTGGTGAGAAACCAGTAATGTCACTTCCTGTCTCTATGGATGGTGGGAAATGTGATAGTGCAATATTAAGCATTAATGAACAAAGTTACTCACCTTCGCTAACGCCTTATCTGGTAGAGACTATCTAGATGCAAATTCCTTCCTCAGAATATTCCCCAGGCATCAGACTGGATCTGGGGAAAAATTCTGAGCAGTCTTCTTATGAGCCAGTAGGTGGTGTCACTCGGTTCCATGTGGCACCTTCGTCATTGTCTGCGACAGAAGTGACATGTACAGTGCTTAAATAGGCACCCACCCCACAGCACTGAGATCAGTTTTGTGACTATTTTTCCACACCAGAAGCACAGAACCATACAGAAGTGTTTAACAATTGTGTCAGAGTGAGGTCCTGAAGGGCCTTTTTAAGTTGGAAACCATAGTTCGCAGAATGCGGAGGGTCTGTAAGGAATCTGTGGCTAGACGGAGTCTCTATCAGTAAAGGCATTATCAAAGGTAAATAACTTATTCCTTTGATACAGATTTCTATTTGCAGATTCCTGATCTTAAAATAGATACCAAAGCATTGTCTCCCTAGAGATGGGGCTGCGGAGTGTTAATACTAAAAAGTCCTGGAGTACCGAATGGGTGAACTGCCTGTTCTGCCAGACCTGTCTAGGCAGTAGTGTTTGGCAAATGTGTGCAGAGATGCCCAGGAAGTTACCTAACAGATGTACAGTACTGGGACTCTGCAAGCTAACCCCGTGGTCGCAGCCGTGGCTCTGGTGGAATGAGTGTTGTCCATAAAGACCTGAACCAGCCTCCCTTTGATGGACGGAAGCAAGGCTGTCAATGCCAATCGTATCGGTCTCAACTCCAACATGTTGATGTGGAGCTGAAACTCTGCTGGAGACCAGAGTCCGCTGATCTCCACCTCTCCCAGATGACCACCTCAACCAAGGAGTGACGCATCTATGACCATTGTGCGTTCTGGGTGGGGAAGGGAGAGTAGTCTGCCGCTGATCAAATTGTGGTTCGTCAGCAACAACTGCAGGTCCTTTTCAGTTCTTTTGCAGTTCCTGCCGATATCTCAACTAGGTCAGAGAGATTCACTTTATGCTGTATCCAATGGGGCTTCAGGTCCCACTGTAAAGTCGGCATGTGTCAGTGGGCATGCTTCACCAGAACAATGCAGGATGCCATGAGACTTAGCAGCCTCAGCCTCAGAGTCAGTTTCACCAAAATCAAGGATAGAGGCTGAAACATCAGAATAATAGACTGGTTATCCTGTAATCGCCGCTCCAGAGGACTGGGCTACACTAACGAGAGAAAACAGCGCAGAACCATATGTATTAAACAAGCATTTACAATGCAATAGGTCTCGGGTTAATTAAGTTTGAGCTATTGGCATTGCTAAATATTGCAACACCAACTGCAACAAAAAATCTATAAATTGTAGGCCCAAAAAAATGTGTATTTATTTTTGTAGCAATGGTGGCATGCTGCGCTTTAGATGAATATGTTTAAAAGTAAAGTGGGCCATACTGCGATTGCTACAATAGTTAATTGTGGATGCGTTAACAAATGATGTGTGCACTGATGTCTGGTGGTGCGTGTGCCTGTAGAAATTGTGCAGTGATGGCTGGTGGTGTGTGTGCCTGGTGGAAGTGTGCACTGCCGGGCTGGTGTTGTAAATGTAAATAAATGTAAATGTGTTTGTATTTATATAGCGCCTTCTACCCTGAGGTCTTGTAGCGCTGTATTCATAACGCTGTGGAACCCTTCCTGGCTTTCCAGTGAAATGTCCACTCCTGGGCACCCCCAAGGTGAAGCCAAGCATCCAAGCGCTGCTGGGGCCGTTGTGGAGATTAAGCAAGCTATTGAACAGAGTCACAGAGTGGGACCCATGGTTAGACTAGGCACCAAGGCGAGAATTATCAGGTCCGGGGAAATTGTGTCCAAGAGCCGCCGAGGTGGGAATTGAACCCTGGTCCCGGGCCAGACCTCTGCATCAGGGTCTGCCGCTCTAACCATTGAGCCACGCTTCTCCACATGTGTGTGCCTGGTGGAAGCGTGCACTGACGGCTGGTGGTGTGTGCCTGCTGGAAGCGTGCACTGAAGGCTGGTGTTGTTTGTGCCCGGTGAAAGCGTGCATTGACAGCTGGTGGTGTTTGTGCCCGGTGACAGCGTGCACTGACAACTGGTGGTGTGTATGTCTGGTGAAAGTGTGCAGTGACAGCTGGAGCAGTGTGCCTGCTGAAAACGTGCACCGCCTACGGCATCACTCAACCCCCAACGCCTACAGCACCACTCAACCCGCAACGCCTACAGCACCACTCAACCCGCAACGCCTACAGCACCACTCAATCCCCACCTCGTACAGCACCACTCAACCTGCAACGCCTACAGCACCACTCAACCCGCAACGCCTACAGCACCATTCAACTCGCAACGCCTACAGCACCACTCAACCCGCAACGCCTACAGCACCACTCAACCCGCAACGCCTACAGCACCACTCAACCCGCAACGCCTACAGCACCACTCAACCCGCAACGCCTACAGCACCACTCAACCCGCAACGCCTACAGCACCACTCAACCCGCAACGCCTACAGCACCACTCAACCCGCAACGCCTACAGGACCACTCAACCCGCAACGCCTACAGCACTACTCAACCCGCAACGCCTACAGCACCACTCAACCCGCAACGCCAGCAGCCAGACACCTGCACTGTCTGGTAGGTTCGACCTAAAAAGGATGCAAATCAATCCACAGGAGTTGCAAGCCGTACTATTCAGACAAATCCATAAATTATGTCCCTGTCACAATTCACTTGGGGAAGGAAGTCTGTACCATCCCAACCGCATGGAGTGGGGGACATGCTGTACAGGGTCTTAGACACAGCTCAATTCTTTGTTAATGTGTTTGAGATAAAAGGAGATTGTTTGTCAGTGGGAGGATGGCATGCAATTGAGGTGCCAAGAAATCAGGGGACCCCAGGGGGAAGCACAGGGAGAGGCTTGGTGACTTGAGCGAAGGTGGACAGCAGTGCATGTCTCATTAGCAAGTGTGGACACAGCTGCAAATGAGTTGTTTCACAGTCAACAGAGATGGGAACAGAGGCCAAAACAAGAAGGAAATTTGCACATGTGGAACAGGGATTACACAAACAATTAAAAGGGACCCATAGGAGACAACTGACAATACATTAAGTCCTGTTGTAAGACTGAACAGTTTACTATCATGAGGCAGGAAGGGGTCCACTGTTTGTGGAGGCACAGATTTAAGACCCCCAGCTCACCTGAATAACCCAGTGTGGCACAACCGCTGCAGTTAGTCTGCAGGTAATTGCAAAAAGAGGGTCAATATTGTTGAGTTGATGACGAAAAACAAAGTCACCGTGGACATTAATACAGGCCATGCATGCTTAACTTGAAAAGGCATTTTACATTTTAATGTAATTGTTTTTAGTTCTATATAGCGCAAGGGCATCAGAATACTTTACATTAGCACCAGATTACACCAGAAATTCAAGTTTATTTTAAGGCAAGGGGAGATTAAGTGATCTGCCCAGAATCACAGGATGTTGAGCGGACGCTGGGACTCGAACCTGGTATCCCAGTTTCAAAGGCGGTAGTTCAGGCCATTACGCCACATATCCTGGCATTCTATGAAAGAGCAATTCAGAAAACTCACAAAGATGTCTGGCAGGGCAGGTGATCCTTCGGCTCTCAGGGCATCAGGCCGCCAACAATACCGATCTGGATGGCCGTCTGTCAAGTTTAAAGTAGTCCAGGCCTCCACACCGGGCAAGGCTCTGAAATAAGCTAGGCTGCTAAAGCCTGGCCGCTCCCAGTGCCGCCAGGCATCGTGGCTTCGGAGAAGGCCCCAGCGATGAGAGACTCTTCAATACAATGGCCTGCCTGCAGAGGCATAGCGCCTGAAACCCTCTGGGAGTCTGTTTTACCTCAAGTGCCCTCTCGTGAGGACTTGGACACCTTGAATATCCCAGAAGATTAAGTGTCTGACCACACAAGAAACTAGTTTAAGTATGCGATAATGAAAAGTTGGCACGATATCCGCTCTTGATGTCTATTGCTAAAAGGCAGGGAAATAGACGGTTGTGTCATTTCCTCTCGCTTCAGGTTACAGTGTCCATGTATTGTAGGGGTGGCGGGGCAGGCAAGTAGTATTGTGGGAGGGATAGGGGGTGGGGAGAGAGAGACGACACAGCCAGTCAGTCAGCTCTTTGATACTGTAACCTCCCTGCAGGCTGTGGACTCCAGATGGAGATCAGTGTTCCAGCCCCATTGTCGGTTCGATATGTTGTAAATATTTGTACATTTTTTTAAATCACGTATTGTCCTCCAACACTATACAACTGCAGTGTTGTAATACAAAGAAAAAGCAGCGATCGCAGCTAAGGTAGATGTACAAATCTAATTGCGAAAAAACAAGCTCAAACGCCCAAAACCAAACCAATGTCCTACCAAAAACAAGCGAGGAGAGGCTGCCTGTGCAAATCACAGAGTCTGCTGGGATCCCTCTATCCTCCCCGTGAACCTGTGCGCCTCTGTGCTCGGTGCCTGCTTTGCAGCCGACGTAAAGAATGTTCTTATCTGCTTGTTAAATAAACAAGCAGATAAGAATACTCTTTTATGCCAGCCACAACAGTCTACATTGTCCAGAGGGGCAGTGCGAAAAGCGGACAGGGTGGCACCCAAAACCCCTCTTTTCCAATGGGAAGCCAGCGTTTACCACGAACACGGACGCTACCCAATGGAAAAGTGGGCGGGGCTGACATTACACTTTTTAGAAACAATATCTCTCGCAGAGGTGTGGCAGCAGCTTATGACCCTGTGGTGCGGGAGGCCCGTCCTACGGCCTAGCGAGTGTCTGGGTGCCCGTGATAGGGTCCACCGGGCCAAGGGAGGCTCCTCCAACCTGGCTGGGATCAGAAGCAGGGACCGGGCCAGGTGGGGGGGTGGCTGGCTAAGTCCTTTCCACTGCGTTGTAAGAGTTTGGGCCAAACTCTCACTACGCAGTGGAAAGGACTTCGCTAGCCAGCCACCCCCCACCTCCGCCCACGCCTCTCTGAGACCTAAAAATGGTCTGCTGTTGTTCACTAGCATTGTGCTGGCACAAAAACAGGCTGCCTAGCACCACACACAACCTTTACACCATGGTGCAGAGATGTGTGCATGCTATTTAGCATTAGCTATGTACTGGAATAGTGCCTTGCCAGTACAAAATCTTACGTCCAGATAAATCCTTAAACATTACACACATTGTTTGTGTGCTTTACAGCAAATCACACATGCAATGTGTTGAATGCTTGTTGCAATTAACACATTTCTCCATGTTACCACCTGCTTCAAGGAGTTTAAAAAAAAAATTACACAATGCTGGTTCTGGCTATCTTGGAAGAAATGGTTTTGTGGCAATAACTATAGGTGTTAGCTCTCATCTGCCAAAGGTGCATCCAAGTAAAGCCCCCTTGACACAAAGTGTGACAAAGACCTATCTGTGGTGAGAAAACGGCACCTTTCCAGTACAAAACACCTTTTGTACTGCAAAGTAAATGTAATTGCCAGAGTTTGCGCTGCTTTGCTTCACTTTGGGTGACTTTGGCATGGTGCTTCGTTTCCCTAAAAACATTCCCGTTAATAATCTCTTGTTTGCAGGTAGTAGATAACCAAGTGACTGCTCAGGAGCAAGTCTCAGAATCCAATCAATTTTCAGCCACCTTGAGCCAAGGTAGGCCCTAAACCCTCAACCAGCTCATTTTTTGTTTTAAAAAACACCCCAATCAAACCAAAATATCTTCAAAAATATTAAGTTTACTTGTACAGTTTTGAGTACTAAACACTTTTTAAAAATCTTTCCATTTACAAACCTCTTCCATTAACTTTAATGTTTAGTTAGTAGCCCATACAGTAAGAAAAATATAAAATTGTGATACGTATACCAACTTCATCTTTTCAGTCCCAAATGAATACATTCCGAAGAGGAAGCAACTCATTCAGCTGGTACAATACCTCTGAATTTTCAAATCACAGCATTAGCATAGAGCAAACCAAACAGTTGGAATGACCTTTATGCAGATTTGTGTTGGGGAAAAAAGTAAACAATCACAATGTACCACAGGGGCTCAGTATCTAGAAAACTGCTGAAATTGGCAAATTTGGTGTCTTTTAGAATAACTCAATGCACAAATCCTTTCCAGATTTGCAGGAAGTCTACTAAGGGAGAATGTTCATAGATTTTTGTGACGGCATATACGCTTGAGGGCCTGCCAGAAGTATACTCATGATCTGCATTGGTCACTCATGTAAATCCACCTTTTTGGACTGAAAAGAGAGTACAACGTTAAATATGACAAAGGATTCTGATTATTTCAAAATTATTGCTAGAGGACAAAAGAAGGTTCATGGTTGAGATAGAAGACAATGTATCCCAAAAAAGTTCAACATGTCCTTCGTTCCTTAATTTTAGAACACATTGTGATCCAATGTTAATCAGTATTGGAGATTCTAAGTGTTGAATAGCCCAGAATGTGTCTCAGGTCAGAGATGAACATCAAGGAACACGCTTATGCTGCACCAGCTCTAGTCAATGAGACAGCACAAAAGTGAATGAAAACACTTCCCCGCCACACCACCTTCTGTGGTAGAAACATCCAAGGAATGGACAAAGTGACACACACACAGTGTAGTTGTCTATCAAAAAAAATAAAGCTATTGAGAGCACTTTAAAAAAAAAAAAAAAAAGACCAACTTGTGTCTCCGTAGAGCTGGTCAAACATTGATGTTGAGGAAGCCTCCCAACTGTCAACAAGATTACTGCAGGGAATGTTTTCTTGGGTTTAGAGCGACCTCGTATTTAAGAATTCTGGTATGATTATGTATAGACATAGAGAGTTCTACTTTAAGTATTTTGTTATTAGTGCTGCAGGATAAAACCAATTGCAGATACTTTACGGAAAAAAAGATAATAGAATCAAGTTCAAAGGATATTTCCACAGGTCCCTCAAAAATCAAAGTTAATAATAATTTGTTTTATTTATATATCCTACCAAAGATTTGTCATTTGTGAGGATGAAGGGCTGAGTTTGCTTCAAAGAGATCCAAAAATATGATCTACTGGTGGTATATAGCTAGTAGCAAGAACTTAGCATTCTAAGGCAATATAACTAAATGGCATGAAGCATGAGGTATGAGGTATGCAAGTCTAGACCACTGGGCTCCATGTACTTAGGGACACTACACCTCATTAACGAAGACCAAAGATAAAAACGTATCTGGGACTTCTGTCTGTCCCGAAGGAAGAGGGCGTGACCTTTAATAGTTATGAAACACAAGTCAACAATATGTCATCAGTAGGTTACAATGCAATTGCACAAAACATTCCAATAAAACCAATAAAACTAAAATCCAGCTGAGGAACTTACTATTGTAGTTGCTTTGTAACATCCTGTTAAAATGCTTCCACTAACCTGATAGGAGCACCCTTGGCATGAGCTGGTTTTAGAAGCACAGTAATGGTGGTAGCAGTTTCATTAAGAGATGCATCAACTCCTTCGTAATCTGGTAACGTGGGAGCTTTTGAAGGAACAAGATAATAACAATGATTTGTGAAGTAAGTTTAAATTACTATAAAAAGGACAACAGTTAAATACAATTAACATTTGCATGTAAGTGAAAGTAAAGGAACACAAAAAAAGTAAAGGTAAGGAAATGAGCATAATGTGTTTTTGTTACATGGTGTCCATTCATACTGAGATGTTCCAAATTAAATTTGAAGGGTATACGAGATAATCCACCTGCAAAGCATAAACCATTGAAAAATACATTATGATTGGTCTTTTAATTCCGATGGGGGTCAGTAACAGAATTTAGCAGCCCCATCAGATTTATCAGATTACCCATTTCCCACTGAGATACTGATACCGCGAAACTGCCAATTTCAAGCATGAGAAAAATAGACACCACTTAAGTGTTAAACCTGGCATCTTTTGGAGTGTTTCCCCTGTCTTTTTTCTTTCAGACCTCCTGTTTTTTTATGGTGCTGGACTTCGTTTTTGCTGGTTTGTTGTCTCTGCACACTTTACCACTGCTGACCAATGCTAAAGTGCAAGTGCTCCCTCTGTAAATTCTGTTATTAATTGGTTTTTCCATGATTGGCTTATTTGATTCACTAGTAAGTCCCTTGTATTGGGCACAAGTGTGCCCAGGGCCTGTAAAGCAAATGCTACTAGTTGGCCTGCAGCACTGATTGTGCCACCCACACAAGTAGCCTTTCAAATGTATCTCAGACCTGCCGCTGCAGCATTTGCGCATGCAGTTTTAAATTGCTATGTCGACAAGGCAAGGGCACCCACTTGCCACACCCAAACCTTCTCTTTTATCACATGTAGGTCACCCCCAAGGTAGGCCCAATGCAGCCCCATGGGCAGGTTGCAGAGTACTTAAAAGGTAGGAGATGTAGTGTTGCTTTACATGTCCTGATAGTGAAATACTGTGCATTTTGTTTTCACACTATTGCAAGGCTACCTCTTCCACAGGTTAACATGGGATCTGGCTGGAAACACCTTTTCCGTGCAGATTCCCATCAGAAGATTGATAGTTGAAGTTTGAGATGTCTAAACAACTTAAAAAATATACCTTTTAGTAAAGATGTTTTTAAAGCGCGTGGTTGAAAATGCCACTTTAAGAAAGAGGCCATTTTCTTGCTTAATCATTCTGTGCCTGCCTGTGAAATCCACGTCTGGTTTAGACTGACAGGGGCTGTTTGTGCATTCACTCCAGAGATTCACACAAAGGGAGCTGAGATGTGCCCTGCATACCTCGATGGGTCTTCCTGAGCTAAAGTGGTGGGAGGAATCGTCACTGGTTCCTGAACAGGGCTGGGCCTGTCCTGCACAGAGAAGTTTCCACCTCCTGGAGAGTGTCAGGGATACGAGATAATCCACCTGCAAAGCATAAACCATTGAACTGGATCTTGTGGACAAGAAGGGCTTTTCTTTCAAGTTTGCCAACTACAAAGACCGGAACTGGTATACGTATTGGGGCCCTGACCCCATAACATTAGAACTCTTTTAGAATAAAGAACCTGCCAAGAAGAAGAGCTGGAGAAGCTGTCAGCAGGAATTACCACTTTGCTGTGTGCCCTGCTGTATTGACCTGAAGTGGCTGGGGGCGTGGCTAAGCACGCAATGGCGGCAGACGTGCCTGGGTAGAGCTTCGTGAGAGACTCCCCTGCCACAGGCCATTTCTCCGCCTATTATTGCCCGCAGCACTCTGAAACTACCATCGGGTGGCCACTGTGCACTCTACTGCTGATTGCCGGAGTTTGAGAGAGCTGATTCACTCCAGACCGCTCCGGTGGCAGCGAACGCTCCCTGCCCGGTCGGAGCCCCTTGCGGACCGGAGCGAGAAATTAGGCGAGGCCGGGGATCCAGCAGGCCTTCTGGGCCCAACGGAACGGACAGCTACCTGCACCCCCTGACGGCATCTGGGCGCTGTCGGAACCACCCGCCACCATCCTTAGAGGGACCGACCCAGCGATCGGAGTAGCGGAGCAAATCCGGCCCCTGCTGACCTGCGTAGCGGTGGAATCTGGGTGCCCGGGTCGGAGTGGAGGTGCCCCCCCCCGCCGCGGCAGCCGAGTGGTACGTCCCGCAGCCTACCTGGGAGTACTTGGAGTGCCTTCTCCGCCGCCCGGGTACAGGCCGTCCCGGGGATCCATCTGTGGACTCTCTGACGGGGCACCCAGCGCCGGCCCATTGACCTCACCCGAGTCCGGGGATGAGGCCTACAGCACAGGCCTGGAACTGAGGGCCGTGGTCGCTTGCTTCAGGAGAGGTGGGAAGCAAGGCGGGGCATACCCGCACAGCCCCCCCCCCCCACTAACCTGCCGGCGCCAAGGCGGAGGACCAAGTACCTGGGGCTGCCAACACTGCGAGGGGAGACTGCCTGAGACAGCAAGCGCGCCCTGCACGTTAGGCCTGGTGGCACTGTGGGACGCTGGGGACAGCCGAGACCAGCGCAACGCCGACCGGTGGTCCTGCGTGACGACGAGAGCGGAGGTGGTGAGTTGAGAACATTGGTGCCACGGAGGTGCCCCGGAGCAGCGTGCGGCAGACTGGAGCGTAGTGGGAGGACCAGTGCATCGAAACATCGCGGCGCTCCCCCCTCCCCCCCTTTAACGCCCTGCCGGGGCGTTGGTGAGACCGCCACTGTGGAGGGGGTTGAGAATAAGTGCTGCCCTGACGACGCCGGAAGGCTTGCCCTGCTGCGGGGGTACCCCTGAATGCGCCACTAACCCTGGACTGTCAAAGCGCTTGAACCCTACACAGTGCGTGCAGCGCTTCTTCCCCCCCGTTGCTTTGACACGCGGAGATAACAGCGGGACCTGGCCACATCTTGCCCTGGCGACGGTGCTGGCTCACGCGCGGAGCGTCCCACCTTCACATCGAACCGCTTGGGACTGGCAGCGGGTTCCATGAGGCCCGTGAGGGAGCTGTAAAGACCTACCAGGCCTGCTTGGACCTGCACTAACCATCCCCCTCCCTACGGGCCCTGCCTTACTTGTGCCACAGCGGGACCCTTTGCGCTATTCCTCTGACCGGCCACGTCGCAACTGCTCATGTCGGGGGGACCTAAAACGAGAGCTGTAACAGGCAACGCGCAGGTGAAGGGTAAAATGGCGAAGCAGACGGAGATAGATCACACTGCCTCCAAGCTGGACACGATGCTAGTGGCCATGGAAAGACTCGAGGAATCAATGCAGCTGACCCGCGCCTCTTTAGAGTCTAAAATTGATAGCGTGGCTATAGACATGACACATCTCCGAGCGGATCACAAAAAACTATCTGAGAGGACGACGACGCTGGAGACCACAGTGACGGACCTGACCCCCAAAATAACCCAGATCGATAAACATGAGTCTTCTTAACAGGGTGGACTTCCTGGAGGATCGTGCGGAAGATGCGGAAGGACGGGCGAGGCGGAACAACATCCGCATTGTGGGTCTGCCGGAACGGTGGGAGCCCCGGGAGGCATCAGAACATGTGGAGCGGTGGATCAGGGGCATTCTCCCGGAAGGTACCCTCTCGCAGCACTTTGTGGTAGAGCGAGCTCATCGCGTGCCGTCCAAACCCCCCCCTGAAGGCTCCAACCTTCGGCCCATGCTCATTCGAGAGCTGAACTATCGAGATCGGGACACTGTTCTGCGGGAAGTCAGAAAGCTGGAGGAGGTCAGAGTGGACAATGCCACGATTATGTTCTTCCCGGACTATACAATCCAGGTACAGCGGCAGCGGCATTCCTTCCTAGACGTCAAGCAGCGACTCCGCCGCATGGCACTTAAATACTCACTACTATTCCCTGCCCGCCTACGGGTTGTGGCACAGGACAGAACATACTTCTTCAACACCCCGGAGGCTGCCGAGACCTGGCTTGACTCGGGAATCGTCCCTGACCCGGGTGGCCCACCCCCGAGATCCCGTCGTGGAGGAGGTGCTCGCCGGCGCAGAAGACACTCAACGGCGTGCTCGGTGCACCCAGAGGCGAACATTGGCCCTACCCCTGAACACCGCATTGAGGAGCAACGAGAGGCTATCCGCAGAGTGGCAGAAATCAGTGGAACGCAACCGGATGCCCCAGCCGCGGGTGCCAGTCCTCGCGCCGTGGGGAGTGATGATGAATTTATGTATGGCCTGCCGGACTCGCAGGTATCGGTTGAACTCCCTGATGTCACACCACAGATAGCTGATTTGCTTCATTAGCACTGTTGCGGACTCACTGGCTGTTGCGTAGGGGGATACGGCGCCTCCCTGCGACCCTGGTGCTCCTACCCCCTTTTTTTGTGCCTCGGGGAGACGGCTGCGTAGGCCCGACGGGCACCGGAAAGAAGCCCGAGCTCGGACACACAAGCCCTGAATGCTGAGCAGGCTGGTGGCATACTACTACAGGGGGCCCTGACCCTGGTGGGCCTCGGAGGGGGATACAGGTGTGCTACCCCCCCCCGCTGGTAAGTCCTCGCACGTGAACTGACTGTAGCGGCTGCGGGACCGCTGCCGCCTTGATAGCGCCTGGAACAGTGTGCCTCTACTGACATTGGGCTGTGCGACTTTGGACGCCTGTGGCATAGGAGTGCCCATGTCATTACTGCATGTATCACAAGTACATTTCAAATACGTGCTTAGTGAACCCCCCTTCTGTTATTTGAACTTACGAACAGTTAGTGCTCATTGGAGCGTTTGGACGACTGCATGTTTTGCAGTCGACCTTTTGGCATTGTTATTATGTGTTTTATGGTTACAGGACTGGTGCGAATTACCCTTCCCCCCCTAATGTGTATAGGAGTGCAGATGCGAACCAATGGACGACATGCGAGACATTTTGTGACGCTCTGAACTGGCGGGATGTAATTTGTGGTGCAGTGAGTGGGTGGGGGCACTGGGTGGTAGAGGTGAACCGTTACAATGGCAGTGGTTAAATTTTGCACTTGGAATGTCCGCGGTATGCATACCCCCTCACGTCGCCATCAGGTGTACTCGTACCTCAAGCGACACCAGGTACAGATAGCGCTGTTGCAGGAGACGCACCTGACGGAACCCGAGACACACACACTGCGTCGCCGCTGGAGGGGGCAGATATATGCTACAGGCTACTCGGCTTTCGCGTGTGGGGCTCTCATTTGGATTCGCCCGGGGGTCCCTTTCGCCATGACACATAGCACCATAGATATGGAAGGCAGATATGTGCTACTTCAGGGCAACCTAGACGGCCAACACATAGCAATAGCATCTATTTACGCTCCCAATGTCGATCATGGACGATTCCTCACACACCTGTCAACGACACTTGCAGCATGGCCGGGGACACCGCTTCTGCTAGGTGGCGACTATAATTGTGTCCTTGATGTTGTGTTAGATAGGTCCACCCCTCCTTTGGCAAATGCGACGGTGCACGGTACGTCGCGCGCGTTTGCTGACTGGGCAACACAAGGGGATCTTACTAACGCTTGGCGCAGCCGCAACCCTACCACGCAGACTTACTCGTACTATTCGGGCGCTCACGCACTGCCTGTCAGACTCGATAGGTTCATGCTGACCAGCGATCTCCTACCCTTAGTCACTGACTCCCAGTACCTGGGCCGCACTCATTCGGACCACAATCCGCACACACTTGACTTTGCCTGGGTGCGCCCGCACCCGCCGGTACCCACGTGGCGCCTCCAGCCCGATGTCTTGCTGGACGCCCCCTTTCGGGAACTACTCTCGAACCGTGTCCTGCAGTACTTTGAAGACAACACTGATACTGCCTCTACACCGCAGGTTGAATGGGATGCATTCAAAGTGGTCGTGAGAGGTCATTGTTTGGGAGCACAGGCGGGATTGAGACGCCAGGTGGACAGGGAACTGACAACTAGAGACGACACTACTATCGGGCGAACGGGAGGCAGTGGAGGGAGACGACTCGACCTTACTAGATAATCGCGGAAAACACGCGCGGCTCCTTGACAGACTGAAGAACTTGAATTATGCAGCACACTCCGCGCGCATGCATAATGCTGGAGATAAGGCTGGCAAACTCTTGACTTGGCTGGTCCGGAGGGACACCCAAACGATGCCAGTAATGTCGATCAGCAATGCGCAGGGTGCAGTGGTTTACACCCAGAGGGCCATCCATGAGGCATTTGCGAGCCACTACAGGACCTTGTACTGCACCCGCCTACGAGCTACTGCAGCAGAGATTACTGAGTACTTATCGGGCCTCCCGTTGCCGACGATCACCAATGCGCAATGTGAGGAACTGAGTGCGCCGTTCACTGCAGAAGAACTCCGAGCTGTGATATACTCTCTCTCGAACGGCAAGTCCCACGGACCCGATGGTCTGCCGGCAGAGTTTTATAAGGCGTATTCCACTATTCTCATCCCCGAGTTGCTGCGAGTCTACGCGGCAGCGATACGAGATGCAGCGCTTCCTTCGTCCCTACATGAGGCCAATGTGATCTCACTCTTGAAACCTGGTAAGGATGCACTGAATGTGGGGTCCTACTTGCCCTCCTTAACTCATACTACAAGATCCTGGCGTCTGCGTTGGCCCAAAGATTAGCGCCTCTGGTCCCTGCACTAGTGCACGCCGACCAAAACGGATTTGTCCCTACCCGCAACACGTCATACAACATTAGACGGTTGTTCAGGGTGCAGAGCCTGGCAGTGACCCGGTGGCCCCACTCGGGCTGCGTGGTTCTCGACCTTGAAAAGGCGTTCGACTCGGTGGAGTGGCCCTACCTAGCGCTGGAGAAATTTGGGCTGGGTGAGGCCTATCTCCGCATGGTGGAACTCCTCTATTCTGAACCCGTGGTGCGGGTTCGAACGAACAAACTTTTCTTTGATCCGATTCGCGTCCGAAGGGGCACGAGACAGGGATGTCCCCTCTCCCCCCTGATTTTTGCGCTCATGATGGAGCCACTGGCGGCGCAATTACGTGCCTCTGGCGAGAATTGGGGGATCCCGTTGATGGATGGGATGCATTCGGTGTCGCTCTATGCCGACGACCTATTGCTCTATGTTAGGGTTCTGACCTGCTTTCCCCGCGCACTCACGGACATTTTCAGTAGCTTTGGCGAAATGTCGGGGTTGCGTGTCAATTGGGCCAAGTCAGGGGTGTACTCATTTGCGGCAGACATCCCTGAATGCGACGTCACGGTAATGGGCGAGCGGCTCCTCTGGTACCCAACAGTGTTCCGATACCTGGGAGTCCATGTGTACCGCGACCCCACGGACCTACTGGAAGGCAACCTCACCAGAGCGATTTCTTCGCTTACAGCGCAAGTTTCCTTCTGGAACACTCTCCCGCTGAATGTCCCTAGCCGTATAGCTTTGGCAAAAGCGATCATTTTGCCTAGGCTACTTTATTTTTATGCAAACCTGCCAGTGTATGTCCCGGTTCGCACCTTTCGCGAGCTCGAAACTATGCATCGGCGACTGATTTGGAACAAAGGCCGACCCAGAGTGGCTCTGAAAACCCTCCATGCTGCGACTGATAGTGGTGGGCTGTCGGTCCCCAACCACGAGTTGTACTACTTAGCTGCACAGCTGCAATGGGTGGCTTACTGGCTGAGTGGGCGCAATTTGAGTGACACGGCCACGACAGAGGCGATCATGTCGGTCCCGCAGGTTCATGCGTTGTTTCATCCTTTGACTAAGTCCCATGTACAGAACCAGCTCCACCTGGAGGTGGCGAGAAAGTGCTTCTTGAGAAGCCTGAAACTCACTGCAGCGGTGAAACCGTACGCACCTAACCTGCCGCTACTGGGTACGCCCTGGGGATCCGGGATACTCACGGCGCCACTACTGGAAAGTTGGGGAGCGGCGGACTTAGAAAGTTTGGGTGACCTGTACGAGGAGGGCGCGCTACTCCCTTTCGAGACACTTGCAGATAACACTGGGTTGCCGGCAGGGCAATTCCTGACGCATGCGAAACTGATGCACACACTGACGAGAGCCTGGGGACCGCTAGCGGAGGAACCGCCAACGCACCTACTTATTCAATACTTACATGTGATGGGACACGGCTCTCACCTCATACATTGGATTGCCCAAGCGCTGCACACACACACACAATTCTCCCCTCAGCGCTTGCGAGACAAATGGACGGCTGATAGAGGACGGGACTGGTCTGACAAGGAGTGGGCGAGGGTACTAGCCGGAGCTCTACATGTGCCACGTAATGCACGCTTTAAGATCATACAGTACTACGTGATCCACCAAGCGTATCTGTCCCCAGACAAAATTAATCGTTACTTTGGACTCACCACGACAAAGTGTCCTAAATGCGGACTTGTGGACGCACAGTTTCTACATGTCCTCTGGTCCTGCACTTTACTGCAGCCTTATTGGACTGTGGTGTCCACTGCCTTGGCGAAAGCGACAGGGGGCGCCTTACCACATACTTGGGAAGCTTGCCTGTTGGGGTTATTTAGAAGGACGAAGCAGACGAAAGTCCAGGCGAGATCCTGGGACTGATTACGGCGAAACGTCTCATTACTAAGCGGTGGAAGCATAGTCTCCCCCCCAAACGGTACAGTGGCGACGCTCACTGGATAATTGGGTGAGAGCTGAGAGTGTAGCACTGCACCGGGAGGAGACGGCGGGGCTCCGGATGTACCCTATTGCCCTAGAGTGGGATGGTACCCTGGCGGCTTACCACCAGGTGTGTCTACAGAATGGTATTACGTGAGCGTTTACTCCGTCCTTTCTGATGACACCCCTAGCATTCTTCTCGCTCCCAACCTCCCCCCCTCCCTCCCCCCTCCTTTTTTTCTCCTCCTTCCATTAACCCTCCACCCTCCCCCCCCCCCCCCTCCCCTCAGCGGTGCTTCCCCTACACCCTACTGCACACGTGAAGGTTCGAATGATTACTGTATTGCCGACGACGTGTCACATTAGGATCTCGCTCCCCACCGCATCACCGGCTCCACACATGAACACGATTAGACGCCACCTGGTTTATGGTTTTCCATATATCTGGAATTGTTCTTTATAGTTAGTAGTAGTAGTTTTTATTGGTTTAACAATGCAAATTGAATGTGTACTGTATTGCCCATGTGAACAACTGCTCTGTTTCTCCGGTCATGGTATAATTTGAGCGCTATAGGGAATGATTCTAGTATATGCAGTTGCAATATAGAAGTTATTTGCACCAACATTGGGCACTGCCACTACTGAACATGAATGTAACACACAACAGTTGGTGCTATACAAATTTGTAATGCTGTTTAACTGTGCACTTGTTTAGCTTGCTCTCTCCTGCCATACCTCCACGAGGGTGAGATGGTCCACATAGCCTGGGACTCCATACCTCAAGTAACAGCGCCTTTTATTTGCTATCACTGCATATGTGTACTGTTGAATAATGACAAAATGCAATAAACATATTCAAACAAAAAAAATTGACCTGAAGTGGCTGCTTCTGTCTTGAGCAGTGAAAGGACTTGACTGAAATTCGTGTAACTTGTTTCCTGAGATTCTCCAAGGGATTGAAGCAGAGCTTGCCTCCTGTTGGGAGTCTCAGGAACATCAAAGACTTCAGGTTCATCTGCCAACAGCACTGGTAACTGTGTGTTTTGTGCTGCAATAGATGAAAAACAACTATGACGCCATCAACAACAACGCTGCCAGCACTGCCCGGACTGCCCCGCTTCACAATCTTGGTCTCACTGATACCGCCAGCTGATGCCATCATCCAGATGCTGCTTGCACCTGTGGGCACCGCACCCCGCATTACATTAACACCCTGGTATCACACACAACGACGCAAATTTGCAGACATCGACAACGCTACCTGCAATGTGGCCACCGCTCGAGAGGTCCACAAAGCATCGCCCCGTCCCACATGGCAGCCCTGGACCAGCAATATCAGCACCATCAACTCCAGCCTCTTCAGCAGAAAGCTCTGCTTGGACCAAAACCAGTGGACACAGCACAGAGGATAACACAGCTTCACATCCCAGCCTTGGGTCTATCAATGCTACAGCAACGACAACACCGCGGTCTACACCTTGACCTGGGGACACTGCACATTGCATGGCCCCACTTCACACCGCAGCCCTGATCTCACAGATAATGCTGAACGCAGTCACCAAGCTGCTACCTACACCAAGACCGGTGAGCACAGCATATGCTATGAGGGAAAGAGCAACAACCAGCAGACCAAAGCCAAGTTGGAATGTTCTTATGAGTGATTACACTGCCAGAGAGCTCCAACGTCTTTGCTACCCAGATGTCTAGAAATAAATCAACCATAACTGCCTTAAAAGAAGGTTAAGCATCTGCAGACAATATCTCAGTATTGCGAGTGTGGGTGAGCCTATACAGTTCTGACTCAAATCATACCTCGTCAGACTTAGTATAGCCTCCTTTCCAGGTTAAGACTTAGAGTGAATGGGGAAAACAGTGATTTTCCCCTTTCACTCCAAGTCTTAATATCTGCCATGCTGACTGAGGCCCACCCCACCCAAAACCTTTTCAAATCATATTTCTATCCCTTAGAGTTCCTGATGCATTTTTGATGAACAGCAACCAGCACCTCAATTTTGACTGTTAGTTGAAAAGAGTGGGCAGTAGGTGCCCCAGGTCCAACGACCCTCTCCTTCATCCCAAAAAGAAATCAGAAATGTTTTAATGAATCCAAATGTTCACAAGAAACATGGCCCTAAACATTAGTACGTAGGCTGCAAAGAACTTATGTAGGAAGTGTCCATACCCATAGCATCCAGCTACACCCACACAGAAATATCTGAATGTATATACTAGTCACTGCTGTTAACCGATCTATTGTATCAACTACCTGCATTGCTCCTATTACTGGTAACTGAAGGACCCATTAACTGGACAATTGGACTGCAAATATTTTAGACTCTCAGAAGCCAGCCTGAAGAACTTCCAATGCAAACAGAAGAACTGAGGCCTGGGGCTGATAATGGAAATCCTTGGGAAGGGCTACAGAAGATTAAAACAATCAGATGATCCCAGCCTAAATGCTATCCAATCCCTTGCATCGATGAAAATTGTAGTTTCTATAGCTATGGCAGATCCCCTCTATAAGCAAGCCTATGTCCCTTAACGAGAAATCCTTTAGGAGGATTGTGACTCATACAGAGCAGCACAAAAAATCCATTGCAGAAAGTAACGGGTGTTGGCCTGAGTTTTTAAATAAGAAAAGAAAAGATGCATGTATCCATGAGGGGAAGCACAGAAGATCAAACTTAGCTAGAGACAGGTCTGTATAAAAATACTAAGCCACATCTACACACAAAAACAACAGTAACCTGACTGACTCACAACCCATTTATCCAATTGAAGACACAAGAGTGGCAACTCACCAATTCAAACTATTGTGAGAACTCAATACTAGGTGAAACAAAAACACAGGAAGGCTCATTTACTTACCCACTTAATTCTTTAAAAGACCATTTAATATTTTACACAATAAACAGAAGTAACATCAGCTAACTAGTGCGTTCCTTTATGTGCTTTTCTGGCCTGGCTCGACAGTGCAGCTACCACCAGACGTAATATGATCAACCTTAAAAAAAAAAAGCTTCCAGAAGTACTACCGAGAGGGGATTTTGCTCCACCCACATATTAGTAGCCTGGAGTATATGTTTTGATTTGGCAGAAGTAGCATTTTTCCTCAGAAGAAAGTCCTTCCTCTCCATACAGTTGTGATTATTTTATTTATCCAACTGCCTGAATCAGCAACAGTATAGCGGTCTGAGCTTAAACTTTCAGACACACACACATGCCATTGTAATGTTGTTACAATGTCCTGGATAACTAGATAATTTATGATGATCCTTTTCTCTAGCAGTAGTGCAGCTGGGAAAAAAGTAATGAGGAATGTATTGCAGTCCAAGCAGTGTCCCATTCCATCATTAGCATTAAACTTTAGATTGCAGTTTTGTGTTTGAGAGCAGTATGAGATGCCAAAGGCTACAGTAACCTACATGAAAGTTTATGTCTGGCTATGGCCAATCCGAATGACAACAAAAAGGTTTTCAGAGCACTACTGAGAGAGGGGCGTGAGAACAGGGTTAAGTGCCACATGTTTGTGTGCTTCCACTTAAATAGACTGCTAGTATTGCACTTTTTGACTTGTGATTAAGCTTATACTCGATGAGTTGGTAACGGGTGGAAAGCTAATGATTATAGATATAGGTGTGTTTTTACTATTAGGAAAGATGTGTGACATTGTAGTGTAGCTCCTATTTTCCCAATAGGCTCTGCGCATTGGAATAGTGCCTACAGCAGTAAAGGCCTAGGCCAGACGTTAACTAGGTCTACTACTGTCGATACTAGACTTAATTTTTGGGTTTGCCAGCTAAGCTCAGAGTTCGCTAGAAACTTTCTCGAATGTTCAAGGAAGGATTAACTCCCCTGATTAGACAAGAAGGGATTTAGTTTCTGACAACCATAGAACATGACAACTTTGCTCTCCCCTAATCAAGAGTCAATCTCGAGAGTCGTGTGAGCACAAGGCAATTATTTTACTCAGTCAGTACGTGCATTCTTAGTCTCATCAGAATGTAGAGAAAAGGAAGAGACGGGCGTGTTCAATAAAAGATGTTATTTATTGATCAGTCTCTTTTCTCGTACAAGAGAAATGGATCGATATTATTGCAATACTTATAGTTAAGTAAAGTGCATACATTAGAAGCAATAGTATAAAATAATACTGTAAAAACATTGATATGGTTTCTGAGCCATATGATGTTTAAAATGATTAAAATATATTTACATACACATATACATTTGACTAAACGTACTCAACTGGTGTTTCTAGATACGCCTACCCCGTGTACCTGACCTAAGTCTAATGCGTGGGCGGGAATAGAAAGTTACAGTTTAGTTTAAGTTTGTTTTTGCCAAGTGAATAACTAAAGAATTCTCTAGGAGGGGTTATTCAGTTCTGTACCTGGAATTTAGGATGAATGAGGAATGGTATCTCTTTCTCTGCTCTCGATATTCCAGGCTGCCTGCGAGGGCTGCCCAGAAGCGCCGGTGCTGGGTCTCTCGGCTTGAGATAGCAGCGCGTCTCTCAGCGCGTCAGGAAGGCGGGGCTGCTGCCTGCGGGGTCTGCTTCTGCTCTCGGCTTCGGCAAGTATGGCTGCTCCGTCTTGTCACCACGCGCGTGTTTGCATAGGGCAAGGTCGGCAATATTTATACCTTAAAGGTGCCGAGATTGACGTAAGGATGGACATAGGTACGTCAATAAAGATGTCATACGACTTGCTCGTTAGCACATTCTTTACTAAAGTTCTCTGTGAAATCAAAACAATGGCCGCACGGATTATCCAGGTTGTCATAGGTTTGATTTATTATGAGAACGTCGTATGCCTTATCAGGGGCTGGAGGAATGTCGCTTGTCTAATTAGATCTCAAGCGTTATGACCTAATCAGATAACACGTTCCTGTGCCGTAGTGTGACTGCGTCAGATAACGGTATCTGCATCATGGGGGATTTCTTGCCTCATGGGCTGACTGTTAGTTAACTAGCTAGTAAGTTTAACCAGAATAGGGTCAGGAATAGGGGGATCGAATCAGAACCTATAGAAATACACGACACCCACTCCACGCTAACTATGGTCATATCTACTAATCTATGCATAGTATAACATAGTACAACATACTATAGAGTATAGTGTATACCTTACCACCCCAAAATACATAAATGCATTTCGAAATTTTCAAATATACTGAAAAATTGCAGTCATATATATTGTATGCACTTAAGCTATGAATTAAATGCAAAAGTAAACACGCATTGTTATGTATTATTGCTTGTTGGTATATGAGAAATACACATGAAATGGCTCTTAATGTGGCTATACAGAAAAAAAGTCGAAACCATTTCATCACATAAAATCTATTGCGAACATACCAGCGGGCAGCTAAAGTCTATAAAGTCTATAAAGTATCTAAAATAGAAATCTTAGTTCTCTAGGAATAGTCTCTTACTTTAAGCAGAAAATCAGTGTCCCGGGAAAAAATATATAGAAAAATATTTTAGGGGCTTGCTGAAAAAAGTTGCTGTCCGTGAACTGGATTGTAATTGTTCATGTGACTTTATTTTTAAAGTTGAAGGCCGAATTCAGGGAACGCCGTGTGCGAGTTTACTCAAAAGTCTCTATTTCTGTTCCGGAGAGAACATCATATCATTCAGGCTTTCGAAAAAACTGTCAACAGCATGCGCATGATTGTCTCCATTGACATTCTGATTTGCATTGCTGACAGAAGGTCGTACCTGTTCGATGCTGCTTTCATCTTGAACTTCACTACTCTTCAATCGCAGTGGTGAAGATTCCAGGAATGCCGTCATCAGAATTGGCAGCCTTTGAGGGCAGCACAGTGCGTGAACCTTGGTAGGAACCAACAGTGTATCTGCATCCACCGGCGCATCCGATTGTAGCGTCAGACAGGTGTCTAACACGCATTCTTCTCCGCATAGCAGACACCTTAGTACAGGTAAAACACACCTTTGCCACATTGGTCGAAATGATAGAAACCAAGTCATGTTTAGGTCTCTAAGCCGGGATAGTCCCAGGATTTTTGATATCCGGTCCCGGTATCCAATGGCTAGGATCGTATCTTCCATTGTCGCGAGAGTTTGATCTGTGACATGGGTTGCCATAACGAAAAATAAGGACTAGGAATAGGATTCCTGCAATTAGTCCTAGGATCAGGGGAAGTCCGCCAAAAATCGAATGGACGAAGTCTGGAAAAATACCCAGTATGGCTTTGAATGGTGTTAATGCCATCGAAAATACTGTCTTAAATACACCTTTGAGACCCCAGTGGTATCAGAAATATTTAAGATTTCGCTCAGAATTTCCGCGAAATGTACGGGGGAATTAGTTGATAATAATGTATGTATCTCTGCAGTCGTCCTTGCGACTTGTAGATCATACGTTTCTTTAGATGACGTGAGCCTTGTAGGCGTCTGAAGAAGCACTGTTTTCATTCTGCTTAAAGTGTCTATTCGAATAGAAGTAATTTTCAGACCGGGCCATGCCCTTGCCTCCCTGTCTGGAAAGGAGCTGGGAAACAAAGAACGTCCACAGCACTTGACCTTCGCCGTCGTAGTGACGAGATAAGGAGTCCCGGGCATAAGACTACAGCATCTGCGGTCTACAATAAGAATGTAACTCCCATTATAGAGTCTTTGAAAGAATGGTTCTATTTCAGTTGCAGGTGCGCCTTGCTGGTGACATGAAAGGTTGTATGAATTCCCTTCACAGGCTCCGTGCAAACTAATACCGTTACACAGAAGCGTGCCGCTTAGTGACATAGCACAATTGTTGCCACTAAGAAACACTTTCTGTCCTTTGTTACTGACACATGCATGTGAATAGGGCAGGTTCCAAGTTGTTTTAAGGTACCCCTTTCCCAATTTCTCGTACATGCCAGCCTGTATATATTTTTGGCAGTATTGAAACCTGAAGGTTGAGATTGGAATATTTATGATTCCGTGGATTATCCATTCACTGACAGGTCGTTCTGACATTGTCAACGGTAATCTTTCTAGTTTTTCAATGCTCAAGATTGTATAATCAGCACCCTTCTGCGCCATACCGATCTGTCTATCAGTAAGGTTAAAGATTTGAAATAGTGACGTTGTGTTGATTAAACGCCAAGGCACATAGCCTGAACGCAGATTTTGTAACGTCCAGCCAAGCTGTACAATAGAACGCAATTGTGACTGACCATGTTGTAATAACAGTAAGTCTTGCGATAATATATCGATTGCTGAAGACACAATGCTGTCCAATGAAAAAATTCTGGAGGACAGAGTCATTAACCCATTGTCCACTACAGAAAGTGATTTTTCCAAATTAATACGGTCAATTTCCCGTATTCTCTCTGCTGTCTCAATTTGAGTAACCTTCCAGGTCTCATTGTATGCTGCATATACAGAGGCTGCTATGAAACGCTTTTGACGCTGTTTGCGTGGTCCCATTATGAAATCACGCAAGTCAGCACCATTAGTAAGTAAAGTTAGGTGTTGCTTAATTTCAGGCAGTGTGGAAGTTTGTAGCCATTGAAGGCATAATTTGCCCACACTGTAGGTTGTTATTATCCCTGGGTGATGTCTTTGGGGATATCTAGGGTCTGGCCTGTTCATTTTGAAACCCTGTGTTTTATTCAGGAATCTATCTTGACAGTTATTTGTATCTGTGGGCCAGATCAACCATTGTTTCCAATCAGGATGTGTTCTGTTTTGGTTAAGTATATGGTTTATGTCTATTTCTTCATCTGTTTCAGAGTTATTGCTAAACATTATTGGCTTTGGAATAGACAGGTTATTTAAATCTTTGATTTTGGCTAAGCCAAGACAGGTGGTTTGTTGAACAGTGTCATTTAAAAATATCATTTGTTCTGGGATCATGCAGGCTCTAAACAAAGCTTCTATACCCTGTACTTGCCATTCTTTTGTACCCCAAACACTTTTCAAATCAACATGTTTGTCCCAATAATCAAATCCAAAAGTATTCATTTTTTCAAAGAAAGAATCTGAATATATCAATTTTGTGTTGGTTATCATGGTTTTCATCCCTGTCTTGTTTGACAATTTGTAATAAAATGTTTCAGCATTAGTTATGTTAAAACCTGAAAAATATGAATATTTGCCATACACGGTTCTAGAGCTCCCTTTTGGAGGTGTAGCACAATGTTCCCATTGATTAAAATTTAAAACATTTCTAGGTTGTGCAGATTTATGCAAGAAATGGTTACCATAATGGTTATAGCATTACATGCTGTCATAATTTGTAGAACCCTGCAAATAATCATGTTTTGTAAATTTAGCAGACATTACTAAGTCAGACATCATATTGTTTATACTTTCAAAGTCCCAATCATCAGCAAATGAGTTTGGTTTAGCAAAGTCACTCAAGGAGATCTTGATTTGGTGTGGATATTTCAGGATCTCGACCGGACCATAAATTTCATAGTCAGTGTTGTCCCAGGCTACCCCACCAGGTATTGGAATTGCTGTGAAGTTGGCTGAAGAAAGTTCTGAAGAAAGTTCTCTTTTCTCGACGTGTGAAGATGTGTGTGGTTTGAGGACCAAGTTGATGTTCTGACTTGCTGTGTCCATTTTAGCATATTTTCCCTCAATGAAGCGTCCCAAGGTAAATACCATGATGAGCCAAAGTATGAGGATAAATGCACCAAAACCCACCCAAAATTCAATCCATGGAGAAACTAGATATGTTTCTTTCAGTTGTTTCAAAAGTTCCTTAGCTTTGTCTTTAAAGGATTTTGATGATGGCTGTGTCTTTTGTTCGCTGAAGCCTTCAGAGGAATCATCGAAGTTGATGAAGTAACCGGATGCAGTTCTGTCAATTGTTCCAATTGGTTCAGGATTTTTGTTTCTCGCATTTTCACTTGGTACTTCTGTATAGATTGGTGTGTCTCTGCTAAATGTCTTTATTTGGGTTTTCAGAGGTCTAAGTTCTATTGCATTGTTGCATAGTCCTTGTTGTTCTTCCGTAGGCGTTTCGAATGTGATGAGCCTCTTTGATAGGACCTCTGTACTGGTAGCAAACCTTGGTGTTCTGCTACTTATTGGGAGTCCACTTGGCCTACTGTTTGTTATCGGCCACATGTTGTGGTTTTACCAGGTCGATGGATACAACTCGGTTCTCCTTTTTTCCAGCAAGTGGCGGTAGTACAACTGATCTTGTCCCGTTGACAGACAATACAGGAACTGCTTTTCTGTAAGAAGGCCCAAATTCCTTCTTTACCGCGATCTTCTCCCTGACTAGATCCCCGACTTTTGGAATCCAGACAGGTCTTGCTGGGACAGGTGGTGATTCTTCAGTGGTCGTTGGCTGTTCTTTCAACTGTATGTTGCTCAGGTCTTTTCTTGTTTTGTTTAAGTCCTGCAAAATAGCCAAACGGTCTTTGACATCAAAGCTTTTTTCTGTTACCACTGAAGTCTGACTATCAAGGTCAGAGATCAACATCCTAGTTCCGAATAATAATTCGTACGGACTGAATCCCTTCAGAGAATTTCTTGGCAAGTTATTAAGACTACGTTGGACACTTATTAGATGTTTGACCCACCCGGCTCCCGAACCTAATATCCTTTCTATTATAGATTGCTTTCTGTCTTGGTTTTTTCTTTACACCATCCCATACCCTCAGGAAGGAAGTGAGAAGATTCCCGCTGGGCTGTGCTCATTTGGCCATTCTTTCCCCCCCCAGGCTGGATTGCCTGAGAAAAGGAAAAAAAAAATGGTCGAACGTAGCATGCTCTTAGCGTATATGCCAATTAGACTCGCAAATCTTGTATAACAGTCCGGACGTCAGCCGAGTGCTGTGGATCTACATTATAAGTGGGAACTAGCCTGTATATGTTAATCGCAAGCCATTCTTTTTAGTGGTGATGTTATCTGCCTTGATACGACGAGGTATTAAACTGCTTCTCTCCCCACTGCGATCTCTGTTGCAGTTTGGGCAGTTTTTTACAAACATGGTGTAGTGCAGGCTCATGCCTGGCCACCAGTACCGTGATTGTAATTCTTCCAGAGAATCCTTTAATTTAAGGTGTCTGAGACCCTCGCCCATGTGTGCGTCTGCGATTAACAAGTTTCTCCTGTCCATGTTTGGAATCACTCTATCCCCCACTCCAGGGATTCGAGCAAAAGGAATGGAGTTTGCATCTATGATGTATGTGTAATTGAGTGGATAGTTGATCGGTAACGCCGAGCAGTCGCCTTTTGATGACGTTTTTACTGCCAGCAATGTTTCGCCGTCAATGTATTTTAATGTACGCTTTTTTCGATCTACGGGAGCCGGTTTACTGGCTGCCGCTGCGGCTGTTTCAGCCAATGAATTCCCTACAACGTGAACGCCATCACGCTGATGACTCAGTGAGTGTGTCACGTGAGTCTTTGGTAGTTCTTTTTTCAAAAGAGCTACCTGTTCCCAGAGCAATCTCTGCTTTATTGGTGCATCTGTGTCATCTTTGTAATCGTTCTGAATCCAGGTCTGCAAATCCTTGTTATATGCTTTGACGCAGAAATATGAATCTGACACTATAAGTGTCGGGAATTCGCGATCCGCATTATCTAGCGCCATTTTCAAAGCTAATATTTCAGTTTGTAGTCCTGAATTAGTTTCTACTGAGTGTGATTTTGTTAATAGAGGTCTTAGTTTACCTCCGTGCCACACTTCTTTTGTAATCTCACATGTGGGATTGTATGCATGTTCTCCCCAAACGGAGGGTTGAGCATGTCCGTCTGTATAGATTACACAGGCGTAATGTCGTAGAGGCAGAATGTCGATTGGCAGAGGATACGTTTTTTCATATTTTAGATTTTTTAATTCTTCTAGTTCTGGATCAAAGAAGTAATATACTTTGTCCGTTGTGATTGAATTTACCCATTGTAACCATTCTGGATCAAATGTTGTTGTTGGTAAATTACACGGTGTTGTTAATGCCTCAAAAGCTGATTCTGCTGTTCTGACTGTGATATGTCTACCGTCAGCTATGTCTTTTTCTCTAGCTATCGCGGTTTGAACTGCTTGAACAATTTTTCCTTTGTTGTTGAATCTCTGTTCAGCTTTTGTGTACAAATGTGATTTGAATGCAATTGGTACCTTATCTCCCTCATTAGAGGTTAGGTATGTGAATCCGCATTTCCCTGGGATGACTCGGATCACAAGGTTGCGTGTATTATCACGGGTTTCTAATTTTGTTTTAATTAGCATGTCTGTTTGTAAGGATCTCAAAATTTCTGTGTGTGCTTGAGTCCAACTGGATCTTTTAAAGTCTGGTTTAATTAGATCGTAAAGGGGTTTGACCCTTTCTGCGTAATTTGCAATATATGTTCTTCCGAAATTTAGGAAGCCTAGAATTGACTGTAGGTTTTTTAGTGTTTTAGGAGCTTGGATTACGGCACATTTCTCTAGGAAATTGTCTGCCAGGCTTTTGCCTTCACTTGATAACTCATATCCTAAGAATAGGACCGTCAGATGGGCAATTCTGGACTTTTTGAAGTTGAATTTGTAACCCTCTGCAGCGAAACCAAGTATTATGGTGTTCACTCTTTTCAAGTGAGTCTCCAAGTCATCATCTGTTAAGTAAATGTCATCGACATAAGATAATGCTTCATCATCATATTGTTGTAGTAATTCTGTTACTCTCGCTGAGAATACCCCCGGGCTATTCTTGTACCCCTGGGCTAACCTACAGAATTGTTTTTGAGTGCCATTTACTGAAAATGCAGTTAAATATCTGCTCTCTGGTGCTATGTTTTGACAAAAGAATCCGTTGGAGATGTCCAAGGTTGTTTTGTATTTTTTGCGCACTATGTTATTCATTAGTGCAGCACTGTGTGAGTTTTGCACTGCAAAAGTTTTGCAACATGTGTTAAGGTGTCGGTAATCCAAAACTAGACGGTACGAATTGTCTGGTTTGGAGACCGGAAACAAAGGATTGTTCATTTGTGAGGTGCAAGTTTCAATCACCCCCTGGTATTCTAGCTGATCTAGTATTTCATTTACTTGTTTTTTAGCTTCTTGCTTAATTGGGTACTGCCTTTGTGCAGTAGGTTGTGATTTTAACTGGACTTTGTGAGGAGGAGAATCCTCATCCCATCCTACATGATTTTTATATAAAGCAGGTGCTAAGGCCACTGCCCACTTTCTAGCAAGTGTATATTTTTTATGAATCGGTATTTGATTCGAGAAGGCAGGCATAATTACTTCTTCGCCATGAGGGCACTCCCTGACAAACTCTGGTGGCCAGTCTTTTTCAGCTAGAAGGATGTCATAGCCCTTGGATAGGTTATCCCAAAATAGTCCCCTTATTTTCCTAGTCTTATCTCCCTCTATACGTAATGTTATCTCGTATATTTTGTGGGGCTTGCTAACTCTGGTGTCTGCAGTTTCCACTTGAAGGTATTCATTCGTGTCCACTGTCTCCAGATGATTCATAAGGACTTTGCGAGCTATGCTCACCTCTGCTGCGCTGTCTAGCATTGTCTGAGCCCATTCTCCGTTTTTCAGTTGTGTCCTCAGTATTCTCGGCATTGTTAACTACCTTGATACTGGCTACCTTCTTTTTTGGAAATTGTGATTTCTTTTTCAGTTGAGCAGGTTCCTTGTCTTTGGACTTGGCGTGCTCTTCTGATCGTCCTCTTCTTTCCGATTTCTGCGAGGAATTCTGAAAAGATTGAGACGGACGTGTATCAATGTCTTGATATCTATCAGGTTTTTTAATATTATCCCTATTTCTAAGGTTATATCTATTCCCAGAGGGTTCACTCTGAGGTGACCTTTGTCTCGGGTTCGGAGATTTCTCTCTTCGCCTAGGAGACCTTCCTCTGGACTGGAATTTCTTTTCTTTAGGATTGGATTGTTTATTTCCATCCCAGTTCTTTTTTGGTGAATTATTATTAAAAAATATTTTTTCTGGACTTGTAGTCAGTTGCGGTTTTACTGGTATTCCACCTAGACTATCTCTGCCTAGTTCTTCATAGGATTTTTCTATGATTCTGGCAATTTCAGCTGGTTGGTCTGCTATATCTGTCTCTTTTAACCTCTGGCGGATCGCCACGTTTGCTGCTTCACCCTTTATGTTGGCTAGTAATATAGCCGAGACCTGCTTGAAGTCTTTCAGTAATTTCATACCAAGAGTTAAAGCAGGTTCTGGACCGTATTCATCTTGAATTTGTTTTAGCACATCTGGTATCACCGAAATGGATGGAACACCGTGCGTTTTTGTGTAGATTGAAGCAAAGACTGTACCCCAAGTGTCACAGTCCTCAATGTGTGGTGCGATTCCCATTGGGAGACATATAGTCAGAATCCTGTGTTTTTCCAGCGGGGTGGTGTCAGGAAACACCGCCTCTATTTGGGTAATTTTCTGTGCCAACCAGAATGGTATTTGTTCCCGTTTAGCTGGAACTTTACCTAGGCAGGATTGGATGTTCTGTGGTGTAATTTTATTTGTGTTCCCCTGGTGAGGGGTCAGCTGTGGAATTTTAATCGCTGGCTGAATTGTTGAAGTCCGCATTACATACTGAACTAATTGTCTGTGAATTTTTAGTAGTTGTTTTAGCTGTATTAACAGCTCTGCTGCAGGCATTCTTTCGATGTCTGGATGTGGTGTGTATCCGGCTAGGACCGGCCACGTTGCTCCTGGTCTTCCTAAAGGACCGAGCCTTGTAATGTGATTGTTATGTATTAGGGCGCCATCAAATAAGAGCAAATGCTCTTGGAATTTGAGTGGTACTTCCACCTCCTCGAAAGGAGTGTACTCATTAGGAGGTTCCTCTACTTTGTAATAGTGGAAGTACTTTGTTACAGCATTTGCTGCTGGAAAATGTATCCATGTATAGTATACCTCTGTCTGCCGATATTCGTGTGCCTCGATTACGAATATGACTGTACCACCTCTAGGTGTCAGTCCATTTTCTATAAGTTTTAGAGTTATAGCTCTCCTTTTGGCGACCTGGATGAGTATTATATCCGGGTCTGCATCGAGTGCTGTAGTATCAGCTGCTGCTATTTCAGTAGCTAATCTAATTGCCTCTCTTTCTCCATCACTGTCTCCCATTTTACTGACAGGATGGTATTATGTCTATTTGCAGATCAGGTTTCTTTATGGAAACAGAGATTAGATGCACAATATTTTGGAACTGTTTTATCCTTCAACGTTGACTAGACCAAGAACCATACATAGGAGTTCCCTCCTGCGAGGTTTTGGAGGATATTATAACCTTTCACCCACTCCAGACGTCTTTGGAGTATTTGGGAAAAGGGGTCTGAGTGAGAAAGCACGACTGAGTTACTCTAAATGTCTTACGTTAGTTTTATCGCCCTTTCCAAACGCGTTGGGCGCCATGTAGTGTAGCTCCTATTTTCCCAATAGGCTCTGCGCATTGGAATAGTGCCTACAGCAGTAAAGGCCTAGGCCAGACGTTAACTAGGTCTACTACTGTCGATACTAGACTTAATTTTTGGGTTTGCCAGCTAAGCTCAGAGTTCGCTAGAAACTTTCTCGAATGTTCAAGGAAGGATTAACTCCCCTGATTAGACAAGAAGGGATTTAGTTTCTGACAACCATAGAACATGACAACTTTGCTCTCCCCTAATCAAGAGTCAATCTCGAGAGTCGTGTGAGCACAAGGCAATTATTTTACTCAGTCAGTACGTGCATTCTTAGTCTCATCAGAATGTAGAGAAAAGGAAGAGACGGGCGTGTTCAATAAAAGATGTTATTTATTGATCAGTCTCTTTTCTCGTACAAGAAATGGATCGATATTATTGCAATACTTATAGTTAAGTAAAGTGCATACATTAGAAGCAAAAGTATAAAATAATACTGTAAAAACATTGATATGGTTTCTGAGCCATATGATGTTTAAAATGATTAAAATATATTTACATACACATATACATTTGACTAAACGTACTCAACTGGTGTTTCTAGATACGCCTACCGCGTGTACCTGACCTAAGTCTAATGCGTGGGCGGGAATAGAAAGTTACAGTTTAGTTTAAGTTTGTTTTTGCCAAGTGAATAACTAAAGAATTCTCTAGGAGGGGTTATTCAGTTCTGTACCTGGAATTTAGGATGAATGAGGAATGGTATCTCTTTCTCTGCTCTCGATATTCCAGGCTGCCTGCGAGGGCTGCCCAGAAGCGCCGGTGCTGGGTCTCTCGGCTTGAGATAGCAGCGCGTCTCTCAGCGCGTCAGGAAGGCGGGGCTGCTGCCTGCGGGGTCTGCTTCTGCTCTCGGCTTCGGCAAGTATGGCTGCTCCGTCTTGTCACCACGCGCGTGTTTGCATAGGGCAAGGTCGGCAATATTTATACCTTAAAGGTGCCGAGATTGACGTAAGGATGGACATAGGTACGTCAATAAAGATGTCATACGACTTGCTCGTTAGCACATTCTTTACTAAAGTTCTCTGTGAAATCAAAACAATGGCCGCACGGATTATCCAGGATGTCATAGGTTTGATTTGTTATGAGAACGTCGTATGCCTTATCAGGGGCTGGAGGAATGTCGCTTGTCTAATTAGATCTCAAGCGTTATGACCTAATCAGATAACACGTTCCTGTGCCGTAGTGTGACTGCGTCAGATAACGGTATCTGCATCATGGGGGATTTCTTGCCTCATGGGCTGACTGTTAGTTAACTAGCTAGTAAGTTTAACCAGAATAGGGTCAGGAATAGGGGGATCGAATCAGAACCTATAGAAATACACGACAACATTTATTGTGAAAAGCATATCTAAAGTCAATAGACACTTAAGAGTGGATTGTTATTACTCTATATTAAAAAAGGCAACATCAGTATTTTGTTACATGGCATCTCTCCGATTACCATAGTATACAATGGTTTAGTCTTGATTACCCCATGTGACAAATCTGGATACAGAAAGTCAGCTCTATGAAAATTCTTGTTAAGCCCTCTTAGGAGAGAGAGAGTAGTTTGCATAGCGAACAGTGATTTTGTGTATCTTTCTCATTTGATGAGTGTTTCTGATGGTTGCCTTGTGGAAACGATTACGCTCAGAACTGTAGGCCTAAATTTGTTTCGATGACAAGCTATAAGCCCGATTGGTGCACTGTGAAATGTTATGTCTGATGTCATAGGCCTAGTCTGCTTCTTATGAAATGTTATGACAAAGCTAGTTGGTCCAGTTTATTAACTGTGAAAAGCATTTTTTGAAGTCAATAAGCCAGAATCGGCTGAGTGTTACCACATTGTATTACAGGCTTGAGACAGGTATTTTGTAACATCTAATCTCACAGATTACAGTAGTAAACAAGAGTTTTGGAGTCGACCACCCACTCTGACAAACCCTGAAGCTTTTCACTATGATTCTTGTTATACCCGGTTGAGAGTGGTTAGATATTGTTCTATATTACACAGTATTCAAAATTACAGTCAGCAATGCAAGATACTATCTGTTCTAAGAGGGCCTAAAGCCTAAACTCAGTACAGAGCCTGGTTATGGTGACAAGCCGAAGATAACAGTTGGAGGCCTGATTGGTACACTAGGAACAATATTTCTAATGACATAGGTCTGATCTGTTTATTATGAAAATATATTGTAGGAGGCTGGCTCAGTATATGGTGTATAACTATTGGTGATGCATCCTGTACTGAGTCCAGGCAACCCTTATTGATAGTGAAAGTGGTCCCTGATAACCAAAGCTCTGAAAGGATAGCTTTGGAGAACAGCTAAGGCTTATCCAGGAGGGTGTATAGCGAATGTAACTACCGCATAAGTCAGCTAGTGAAGTTCACACGGGAAAGAACCACACCACTAAACTATTTTGGTTACTCTCCTACCTGGAGATATGAATACACAAAAAACAAACCATAAAACAGGTAAGTACGTAAAACACATAGACCCCTCGGGGTGGCGGGGGGGGGGGGAACACCATATACTAAAAAAAAGGAATGCGAAAAGGGTGCTTAATCAAGACTACCACCCAAGGATCCATAGGACAGGGGAAGCATGGAATCACCAATGGTAGGTTGCCCTAGGCGCCCAAGTGCACGGGTGATACACCAGGTCAGTGCCCATAAGGTAACAGGAGGAAGTCGCTGTTAAGTTTAAGAGGATTCATGACCCTTCCCATAGGACCTTCAGGAAATGTATTTGAACAAGGGAAGTTCGAGAACACCCCCACTCGTAGATACCCAGAGAAGCAGGATACCTACACCAGGGAGCCCAGGTGCATACGTGTGAATTTGTGTCAGAACCGCCATTTTGGAATCAATAGGGATGCCCGCTGTCAAGCTGCTACAGTGCCCCTTGGACCAGGCGGTGGATCCTAGGTGTGGACTTCAAATAAGGAGTACCTAGGGAGAGAGTAGACAGAGAGCAAGACAACCTGAGTTGCCCAAGATGTGCAGGGGCACAATGCCAACCCTCCTTGGGGGTACTTCACTGTAGGACAGAGGCCTTAAAGATGCAGCTGTGGAGTCCAGGCGATGCTGAGTGCAGCATCTCAGGAGTCGTCCACCGACGCCGAATGGCAGGAGAGTCAGTGGTTAGCAGGACCCCCAAGAAAGCTTGGCATATGCAAGTAGGAGAAGTGTGGCTCACTGGTTAGAGGAGGCAGACCTGGAAGCAGAGGTCAGCCCGGGACCAGGGTTCAATTCCCGGCTTGGCGGGGTCTTGAGTCCTAAAATGTCCATGGACTCGACAATTCTCGCTCCGGTGCCTACTCGATTCACGGGTTCACACTCTGCGACTCTGGGCAATAGCTTGCTTAATCTCCACTACGGCCCCTCGCGGCGGGATGCCTGGCTTTCACCTTGCGGATACCCTGCCGGGGTTATCTCACAGGGGAATACCAGGACGGGATCCCTAAGCAAGCGCTTAGAAACCGCTTGGTGATTTGCGCTATATAAATTCCTGTACATTTACATTTACAGAGTCACCAGAGATCGACATGGGCCCCGGAGGGACCCTCCGGCAGCAGCACAATGAATCGCATGGAGACTTCAGCACACTTCGCAAGGGATGCACTGAGGATTTCGCTTTTGCAGCTGCGTAATGCTTGAGGCTGGGGCTTCTTGGAGCTCAAAGACCTTCGGACTGGAGAGCCAACAAGCCTTGGCAACGGCAAACAGACGCGGTGAACAGGGGAGGTGGGGGTCAAGGATGCTACTTTGGTGGACTGACCAGTCAGATGCTCCCAGGGGCCTCTGTTTATCTTATTCTAAATATGGTAGAATCAAGTGGTCACCTGGTAGAGCCATGGGCACTTACCTGGGGGAGGAGCTGGAAAGGGGGAAAGTTGTTACCTCCCAGTCTTTTGTGTGGTTTTGCACCAGTGCAGAAGTAGAGGGCTCCTACACTGTTGTAAATTGGTTTATACAAGGAGGGCAACAAACGTGCCCTTCAAAGCAATCTGGAGGTGCTCAGAAGCACCTCCACCCTAGCCCAGAAATACCTAATTCAGTCAGTCAGTCAAAAAGCTTTATTATCGTCTGGAAGCCATAAAAGCACATATATACAATTTTTAAATACTCAAAAATATGCCAATTTCAAAGAGGTACAATATAAACATGGTAATAAACGATAATAAAACAGCAGTACACTTAAAAAAAAAAAAAAGATTTTGGGGAATGGCGTTGAGAACATTAAAATCCCCTATTAAAAGTTATAAGATCCACTCCCACCCTACATTATACAATTCCTAGTGGGTTATAAACAATCGCAATAACATGGGTCTCACAGTTTGGCATTTTTAATCTTCGCGCTTCTAGAGCACCACATGGATAGTAGATATCTGGAGGTCACAGTCAAAGGGGAAGTGTCATATTTTAGGATTCTATATACTTCCCTATAGTCCCTGCATAATTGTACAATCCATTTCACTCTTGCCTTAGAGTATAAAAAGCAAAAGAGCAGAACATGCAGATCCGTCTCCTCACTACTCTCGCACCCTGGACATGTGCGATCTGCACGAGGGGCATTCAACCACTTATTGGTGACTGCTCTTACTGGAAGTGTTCCGTGCCTAACTTGGACATAGAGTTTCTTCGCAGGTAAGGGCTGGATGTCGTCCAGGAATTGCTCAAAATGATATTTATTCTTGACCTCCAGTATTCTATTGCTCAGCTTGCCCAAATCAGGGTTAAGTACTAAAAGACCCATGCGATATTGGTTGAGTGCATTAGCCAAAAACCTTTTAGAAATTAGAGGACATGTTTGCTCTGGGGAAAGCCACAATTCTGCCCTACCCAATGCGTGGCAAAGCTGCTTCACATGTTTTAACCAGGGGATTTTCCCCACTCCCATTATCGCCAGTAGATCCCTCAAGTCCTCTCTAGAACTTATCAACTCTGGAGTAGTCCAGAGTCGCCTTCAATACAGCAGGGGACGATTAGCTATGACATCCTGAATAGGGGCCAAGCCCAGATCTAAACGTAGTGGGACCAGAGGAGTGCTCTGTGAAGTCTCAGTAGGCGCCTAATGAAGCTATTCTCAGTGATGGACAGTGAGGTGCCACTAACATGACCCCACAACTCCACCCCATAGAGGGCACCACCCCTCGCCTGGGCTCTATAGATTTCAACTGGTGGTCCCGGGATTTTAAGTGAGCACTCGTTATACACCTTTAAAATTCCACCGGAGGCTTTAGCCAACTTCAGGTTTGCCCTGGCCATCTGCGACCCCCCCTCCATCCTATCATTTAATGTTACCCACAAGTAGTCAAATGTGGAGACTCTTTCCAGCGCTGAGCCATCCATATGGGGGTGAGGGCAGTTGGATGATTTAGCATGGAAGAACATGCATTTGGTTTCAGAGAGATTAATCTCCAAATTTCTAGTTCTGCAAAAAGAGCAGAACGCCTCCAGAGTTTGCTGGATACCCATAGAAGATTAGGATAACAAATGCGTATCGTCGGCGAACATCAATGCCGGTATCTTACGTGAGGCTAAACTTGGGGAATCTAGATCCCTCGCACCCAAGAGGTGGTCAATCAGACCATTGAGAAATAGAGAGAAAATGGTGGGGGCCAACACGCACCCCTGTCTAACCCCCTTTTCCACAGGGAAGGGTGCCGAGAGCTTCCCATTCCTCCCATCCCTCACCCTCGCGAAGGTGCCATGATGTAAACGTTGAAACAATTGACACAAATATACTGGGGCACCCATCTCTATCAATATGGCCCAAAGCTTAACCCTCTGGACCAAATCGTAAGCAGATTGAAGATCTACAAAGATCAAATATAGGCTGCCAGCTCCCATTGTCACCGTCTTCCAGTGCAGCAATTGAAGTCTGAACAGTTGGTCGATGGTAGAGACCTTAGCATGAAAGCCAGCTTGGAGAGAGGTAAGGATGTGATGTTCATCAATCCAACACTGTAACCTCGTTAATAAAAAGCAGGCAAACAATTTCTGCAGGACATCATTCACAAAAAGGCCTCCCCACTTGACCCGGCAAACTATCGCCCCGATAGTTTGCCGGGTCAAGTGGGGAGGCCTTTTTGTGAATGGGGATGATCTCTGCACCCAGCCATGTGTGAGGGATTTCCATACCATGTAGGATGGCGTTAAAATATAACCAAATATAAGGGACCCAGACATTCTGCTCACTTAGAAATAAATCTCCAGGGATTCTGTCCGATCCAGGAGACAAGCTCTTCAGGGCCGCCTGAATTTCCAACATAGTACAAGGTGGACACTCATTAGCTTTAACAACTAGTGGACCTGGGACAGATATTCCCTTCGGTAGGGGATGTAAATCTAGCGCTATTGGGGTATCCGTATGAGAAAACAAAGCCTTAAAATGCGATATCCAAACCTCTTCGGTTAGGTACTAATGCAGAGGGACCTTCAACCGAACCCGTTCTCACAAGATTCCAAAAGGCCCTGTAGTCGCGTCCATCCAACGCTTCTTTTATGTTTGCCCATCTTATTGCCTCCCATTCTGACTTAGATTCAGCTATTATACTCTTATAAGAGCGTCTGGCTGCTCTAATACTCTCAACAGATCCTTTTTTTACTTCCCTGACAAGGGCACATTTAGCCAACCTTAAGGTTTGGTAAACCATTGGGCCAGAATTTTTGGCCGCGGCCCCTTGTTAACAGTGGTATAAAAAAAGGATGCCAAAGTAGTGGTTATGTATGTATGTACTTAAATTTATAGGGTGCACAGCTACCCTCCGTGGGGTTTCCCGGCACCAAGATGACAAGGCCTACAGGTCAAAAAATAGCTTATTGAGGAAAGAACCAAGTCTTCAAGTCCTTACGGAACTTGGCAAATGAGGATTCAAATTTCAATGTCACAGGAAGAGAGTTCCAGAGCTTCGGACCTAGGTGAGCGAAGGAGCGACCGTCCATTCTAACAAGTCTGATCCGCGGGATCGAATAGTTACCCAGCGATGAGGACCTGAGAGAATGGCGGGGAACATAAGGGTGGACGAGGGACAACATATAAGGGGGCGCTAAGCCCTGCTTGATTTTAAACATGAAACAAAGCACCTTGAACTTTATCCGGCTCTCGATCCGCAGCTAGTGTAAGTCCCGAAGAAAAGGGGAGATCGACGATCTCCTAGGGACACTGCAGAGGAGACGGGCAGCCGAATTCTGTACCAGTTGAAGCTTCCTCTGAATCTCCTGGCTGCCACCCAAGTAAAGCACGATACTCTCCAGGCGAGAGATGACAAGGGCCTGGACCACGGTTCGTCTGGTAGAAGCTGGGAGCATCCAGAAGATTTTCCGCAGCCACCTTAAGATGGTAAAACAGGTGGCTGCCACACTGACTGCTTGTTGACGCATAGATAGAGAATCATCGAACATGAAGCCCAAGTTGCGCACTTGGGAGACAGGTTGAGGTAACGGACCCATTTTTGAGGGCCAATGTTGAGGGCCCCAAAGATGTTTGTCCTTACCTAGTATCACCATCTCAGTTTTGTCCCCATTCAACTTCAAGAGGTTAGCCTGCATCCATTCAGCCACCCGACTTGTTGGAGTGGATAGACCCAAACGCGTGAAAATAGGAAGAATCAAATTTTTCACAAACTTGGCCCATCTTGTGCGTCTGCCACCCGCAACTGTAATTAGATTCGTATCAACATGGGTCTCCAGCTCGCCTGGTCTATATTGGTAGCCCAATGTGTGTTTTAATTCTAGTGACAGGAGATTATGGTCACTGTCTACCCTTGGGATGACGCTGAAGGCCCTAATTTGGGACCAAAATTCTACATGGACCATGATATAGTCGATGGTTGTGCCTTTCCCTATTCTATTGTAGGTAATCTTGCCTGGGATATCAGGAAGGAATCTGCCATTACAAGCTCTCAGGGAGTGGGTTAATAGGAGCTTGTTAATCTGTAGAGCCATTAGCGTCCAGCACTTTGCCGGGTACATAGAGCAGTCCTGAATGTGCCAAATGGAATCCTCCTCTTGGGTTATAGAGTGGAGCTCGGCCAAGGGTTCAAAGTGGCAATTAAAATCACCACCCATAATCCTGTGTGTCGGTGAAGGAAATAATGTGAGTAGCTCATCTAGAACATTTAGCATAGAGGAACCCACCGTGTGGGGAGTGGGTCGCAGATAAACATTAAAAACCGCCACACTCGTGCCATCCAAATATTTAAGAACAATACTAAGAATATCCGGCGAGTGGGATTCTATCACCTTCACTGAACAGCCCAAGTGCGTAGCCACCCAAATACAAAGTCCCCCAGAGGGTCTCCCTTTAGGACCCTGTACAGCAGGTGAATGAAAGGTCGCAAAGCCCACCCTTATGGGAGCAGTCAGCATCCATGTTTCTTGGAACAGGCACAGATCGTACTGATCCATCAACTCTCCCCATTCTGGATGGGTTAGCTTAGAACCAATGCCCGCAAGATTCCACGACCCAATCAAAGTGTTATGGTATTCTTCCCTTAAGGAAGTAACTGAGGAAGTTGCTAACACATTAGAAGGGTGTGTTCTTAGCAAATTATCCGTCTGAGATCCATATCCTAGGGGGCTTAAGATTGTACTAGGTGGGATCCTTAATACACCATCTTCCTGTGCCCTGGGGTCCGGTTGGGAGGTCCCACCCTCACCCCTCTGGCGCTCCTCCACAAGAGACCCCGCTGCTTTAGAATCGATTTCAGTAGGTCTAAGTGACTGATGTAGTCAATCTACGTAGTTCAAGGCATTGAATATATTTGCTACAGGAGGAGTGTACTCGACCGCCTGCACGCCTGAGTGGGGGTAGGTTGGTCCAGACCCGCCGGGGTCTAGTTCCCAGGAGTAAACATACCCCAAAGGGAGTGGAATGATTGTACCCGCTAGTCTAGGACCTCCTCAATCTAGAATGTGGTTAACCACTCCAGGGTCCCTAAAGTTATCACACAATCCCCTTGAATATCCTTGGTTTTGGTCCCTAACCAGTCGACTCTTCTAGCAAATAAAATTTCACCCTGCCCCGTACCCATTAAGGGTCTGTTTTTATTCAACCAGAAGATGATTTTATTCTTCAGCTCCGGGAATTTCTCACCTCGGTCACCCGGCAGCGGAGGAACTCCAGTTAATATCACCACATACGGAGAGACTGCAGGAGGTAAGTGGGGGCTAGGTGACATTTGTTGGATATCCCTGCTAGAAAGTTTCGAGGCAGGCTTGTCGGAGGCCAAAACCTGGTCTGGCTGGATCCTGTTATTCAGTTGTGGTCTAAAGTTAGAGGTTCGGGGAGCTGGAGTAACTATATCTAAAGTCGCTTTACAGGGAATAACAGAACTAGAAGGAGTGGAACTAAGGGTTGGTTTAAGCGTGTTCATCAGTTCCACTCCTGGTACCAGATTTTTACATTGGGGGGCATTATCTATAGTTAATCCTTGGGTTGCCCAATTAATATTACCAGGATCCACCTTCCCTGTGTTGCTCCCAGAGAAGACGGGTACCTGTCCTCCTCCCCCACCCTTGTTATTTATCAATGAAACAACTTTATCAATTCTGCTCATCAAGATTTTAAAATGAGATTTGATAAGTTGCTCCATTTGAGTTTGAAAATCTATTAGTTAATGAGTAGCCCATACCGGAGGGGCTAGAATGACGCTAGCAGGGCCTGGCTCTACCCGGGAAGTATCCAAGGCAGATGTAGTCGCCTTAACGTGTTTATTATGTGGTTTCGATTTCTTATTTCTGGGGCGACACTTGGGTATCTTCTTAACCACCCGGGGAGTTATAGTAGAAGCATGATTAATGGGGGGAAGAAGCATCCGGTACAATCTGAGCACAAGGAATCTCACCTATAGCAGACTAACGAAAAACCAGGCGAGTTACAAATAGGTGGTGATACATTCCCAGATAGCAAGGGGGAGGCCATAGCAGATGTAAGAGAGAGTCGTCTTTCTGTGTTGACTATGGCCGATGAAACCACCCCAATAGCTTTTTGTAGCATTTTGTCAATCGCCGTCACACTAGGGACGGAAGCTGCTAATGCTGCTTTTTGCCGTGTGAGTGGGCGGGAATTTGGGGGATTAGTTTTACCCTTGTTACGATTTATGATAAACGTAATCCTTTAACGAAACAGCGTAACAGTACTGTACGATTTGGTGATCGAAATAAAGGAGAACATTTCACTGTTCAATTGGACGTGAGAAGGCCCTCACTCCGCAAAGGTCGGTAACCTATGATAAATTACTAACATTTAAAACATAGCTTTGACTGATTAAAAAGTTAAGTACCAGAATAATATGGCCCAGTCCAGTCACTGCCAGTCACGAACAGGCACAAACAGGCCCGCCCTTGGTCCCGGGCTTAGTCCCTGGCTTAGTCCCGCGCCGATTCCCGCGCTGCTGTAGGGGAGGAGTGGCTTTTGTGCGCGTTCAGAGCGCCTCCCACCGCGTCTCACCAGGTGAGTGAGAAGAGATGCACCGTGGGGGGTGTAGTCCTGTTGGAGGCATCTCTATGTCCAGCAAAGTTCAGGGAGAAGGCAAGCAGCTCTTCACCTCACGCCGCCTCTGCACGCAACACCCCGCAAGGGACCACACCGCTTTCTGTTGACAGCCGCCCACACCGCTAGAAGGGTAACAGCGCTTTTGTGCGCGTTCAGAGCACCTCCCACCGCGTCTCACCAGGTGAGTGAGAAGAGATGCACCGTGGGGGGTGTAGTCCTGTTGGAGGCAGCTCGATGTCCAGCAAAGTTCAGAGAGAAGGCAAGCAGCTCTCCACCTCACGCCGCCTCTGCACGCAACACCCCGCAGGGAACCACACCGCTTTCTGTTGACAGCCGCCCACCCAATTCTAAAGGAGAGGTGGTAATGCCTCGCCTGTGCAGGAAATCATTTGTTCGGCCTTCCCCTGCCTGAGTTAGGCTCAGCAGCAGGAAGGCAGAAAGAACAGTGTCTGCAATCAGCGGCAGCACTGGCTAGCATACAGACCCTGAAAGACTACCCAGGTGGATTTGAGGGGCTCCTCTGAGGAGCCCCAGTATGTGGTATCAGGCAACTAGCACTGGAATTGGTGTAGTTGCATGATTCCAACATGTTTGATACCAAACATGACTGGGGGCAGAGAAGCCAATATGTAGTTGGACATCTTGTGTAGTAGACACTGGTGTCTACTACATACCTTAAGATGGCTTCCCCACACTTACAAAGCCAAAGTCCAAAGAATGGAGACTGGGTTCGTAGGGTTGCCTCTGCTCATACAGGGGCACCCTCACACTTAGAGACATGCACCCTGCCCTTGGGCTGAAGGGCCTACCTTCAGGGTGACTTACAGGGTCCACTTGCAGTAACCAGGATATAAGGTAAACATTTTATCTGCTGAGAAAGGAGCATGCACCATTTCACCCAGGTTCCAATGGGTGGATAATACATGCTGCAGCCCATGGGAGACCCATTCTGTACCAATGCCCTGAGTACCTTAGTACCATCTACCAGGGGTACACCCGCTGCATGCCAATTGTGGGGTGTACAAAGTAATTACAAAGTCAATTTAGGGGGGAGAGCACCGACACTGGGGTCCTGGTTAGCAGGATCCCAGTGTGTTACAGTCTAAACACACTGACACCAGGAAACAATTAGGGGCAACCATGTCAGATAGATCCTACTTTCTACAGTTATGATAAAAGCAGTAGGCCTGACATTTTGATTGTGAAAAGCATCTATTAAGTCAATAGGCATTCATGAGTGTATTGTTTTTTTCTGCATTATATCCTACAGATCGGTATTTTGTTGCACGAATTCTCACAGTTGACCTTTGTAGGGATGCATTTTGGTGTTGGTAACGCCTTTAAAAAACCTGGAAAAAACAGTTGCCTCTCATGGCGCTCATTATCTTTCCCTCTGTGTAATTTTAACAGATTTAGAACTAAAGCAGACACACCAGTTGTCTGAACGTCGGGACATTCTTTTTACTGTAACACCTCCGTGTGGCGGCATACGATGACTGTGACATACGAGCTAGGGTCAACATATAATTTGAGTTCGGGTTTAAATTGACATTTCCCTGTTGCCCGGCAGGCCCTGAAGATTCTTCCTCGTCTAACCAGCTTCATGCACCCTCTAAGTCTCCCAGGATATTTCGTGCTTAATGGCCAATCGTCTAACCAGACAGAGCCGGTCACAATACAAAGGGTCTGCTTTCGGGACTAAAGTGCGCAGGATTTATGCTGTTGCCTTACTGCTGTCCCAAAAATCCTTGTCATCTATTTCCTAAAGCTCTTTCTCTTGGCCTCAGTCAGTGGAGGTCCCCCATTCCCGGAGCAAACACAAAACGGAAAACCACGTCCGTAAAATAACAACTTGCTTCTGGTTAAAAAGTTTCATAATGAACCGATCAATGAGGAAAAAACAGCTAAGTGACGAGCGAGAAATGCGGCCTATTGACTTGCTTTCTGTGAGGAAAATGTTAACGATTGCTCTATGCCCACTCGAAAAGGCACTCGAGGACACACACGAAAGTGTGGGCTTACCCTCATCACGCATATGCCTTCTTGTTCGAATGTTCTAGAGCGGCTTCATGTACTCCTTTGCATTCTGCTCAATGGCCACATTTGCAACTTTGAGTGATTCAAGAAACAGAGACACCAGTCAAGTAAATCTACCTGATATGTTGGTGGTGACGTTGATTGCAGTGGGCAGCCCAAAGCCTTTGACGGTACTCGCTCGGATGAGGAACTGGTAAGTGGTGCCCGGATGGAGCGGAGAGAAGATGTGGTGTGTGCTGTTCCACAGCATGGACACGGTCTGAGGAGGGCCGGCCAGGAGCACCGTGGGGTCAAACGATCTTATGCTGTGATAGCTGACCTGGGGAATAAAGAAAGCACAAACGTGTATCAATCAGCCTGCCAAAAGAGTTTACTTTTTGAACTTTAGGAGCAGATTTCTTGTATAACTATTTCATAACGTGCAATTAAGTCGCTAATACATTTCAGAGCCAAGGGAGTATGAAAGAAATAAACCACGACGCTCGAGACAGTGAAAATATGGCCAGCACTTGTAACAGAATTGCAAAACAGTTTAGAAAGTTCCACCAAGTCAGACAACATGAAACAACTTGACTTATGTGATGAAACCGGATGCATACCATTTTAAATTCATTCAGTTGTTTACAATTCTGATACTGTTTCGCTACACCAGATCAACTAGGTCGCCCAGTTAATTAATCAAAGACCCAAGTAGCGGAGAAAAATAAGAACGGAGCATGGCGGATGCGTTGCGAGGTCTATGTATGCATAGGAGAATGCCTGCATCTTCACAGCTGAAGGGTGTCTAAAATGAAGTCTTCACACGGAGGTTGCCAGGGGTAAGGAACAGTTTGAGATGAGGAGACCTTGAGTAAAGATGACCTATACAATCACTGTAAAGCATAGCCTGGCCAGTGATCCACTTACGAAGGTCTTGTCTAATAGCAGAAGAGGGTTGCTCACATCTCCCCCATCCACTCCCACTCACCAGCAATCCACTCCAACACCTCCGCTATCCGCACTAACATCTCCCCCATCCACATACACATCGTCTACAACTCTATTTCTTCCTGCACCAGATCACACACCTAACCAGGCCACAGCTCAGCCTCCAACACTCATATTACAGCCTCCTACCCTTCTCACAACCGCTCCAGATACCGCTCTGGATGAGGGATCACATCCACCTACCCCACTCATAATCGCTCCTGATACCAGACTGGATGTGATTATATCCGCACTCCACCAAATCAAAGAGGAACTCCACACTGTTAAAGAGATGATAGCTAGACAATCATGGCACATCAGATCTTCTAAAATGTCTAGATCAAGCAAGCCCCCAACTCTCCTTCCACTCATCCCTAATCATACCCTTCCCAGTTGGAACTCTATTCCATCCCCTAATCTCTCTACACGTCCAATCCGAAGCATCAACCCATTTTCGGAGAGTGATATACGCTCCCTTCTTCATTCCTACGAACCCCCTCTCATGACCCCCCATCTCTCCCACACACATGGCCATACCTACAATTTCCTCTAACCCACACAGGTCCTCCACACAATAATAGAGGAATCATCAATAATACTCTTAGAAGAATCACACTCACACAAGATCCCACCCCTTCCCTCATCACACCCAGTCTTTAATGCACACTTCTGAACTGCAGATTGGCCTCTAGACACGAGGTGGCCATAGCTGACCTCATCATCTCATACAATCTTGACCTGATTGTGTTAACAGAAACCCGGCTAACAGAATCCTCCTCGTCCCTCCTTGACATTCTGGTACCCCCTAATTATGACATCATCAGAGTGGATAGGAGTGATAAGTCTTGGGAATGAATCGCGTGCATACATCGTAGAAGCATCTCAGTAAACAGAGCCTTATCCCCAGTGTTCTCCTCTTGCGAATACATGTGCATTGACAATAACAGTGATGGCAATCCCTTATGCTCGTTACACATCATCTATCATCCACCTGGTGACAACCTAATCTTCACTGAACACTTCATGGACATGGTCACAACGAACACCGGATGACAAAACACCCAAATATTCCTTGGCGACTTCAATCTCCATTGGAACGACCACGACGACTCAGTGGTTAACAGTATCAAAAACTTCATTGGCGCGTTAGACCTCACCCAAATTCGCAGCAGCCCCACATACAACAAAGGCGCAACCCTGGATTTAATAATCTCCAAAAATGACTCCATTCAGCTTGAGTCGATCCTACCCTGTGACTGGTCAGACCACCATATCATCGCCTTTTTTTATCAAGGAAACAGTGAAACTTAACGCAGCTCATTCCACTAAACCTAAGATTTGGAAAAGAGACTTGAAAACACTCAACCCCAACACTTTACCTGCATACAGCCACAAGCTACTCCAGCCTCCGGCTGATCTCTCAGACGTACATGATCTCACCAACCACTACCTCAACTCTATGACCTCGTTTATTAATGAGGTGGCTTCCCTTCAACTTAAGAGAGTTGCCTCGAAAGACTCTAAACCTTGGTACAACGATATGCTGAACGATGACAGACGTTCTCATAGATCTTCCGAACGCAATTGGAGATCAGTCCAATCTGCCAATCACCTCAAAACTCTAAGAAAAAAGAGAAATGCTTACTACAGAAAGATCAAGCGCACTAAAGCAGACTTTTTCAGCCACCAACTAGACCAAGCAAGAAACCGTCCCCAAAAACGTTTTGAATTATTCAAAACCCAATCTAAGGATGAACCTCAATGACTACAAGACATCGTTCGTACACAACCCACTTGTGAAGAATTCTCTACCTTCTTTAATCTAAAGTCTGATAACATCAAGAAAGATCTCATCAATGACCTAATCTTACATTCAAGTGCTCATACCAAAACAAACCCTACTCTTCCAATGTTGTCACAACAAACCACCTCAAAACTTGAACTAAATAACGACGCTGCTTGGTCTTCCTTTGATACCTACACGGAAGAAGCAATAGGCAAGATTCTCAGCACCCTGAAACCGGCCAATCACACCACCGATCCTCTCCCCGCTAACGCTGTTTAAGACTTAACCCCACGGATTCTGCCGCTCTGGACCAAAATCATCAACAGCTCACTCCATCAAGGTTGCATCCCGGACACCCTCAAAGTAGGACAGGTTTCACCCATCCTAAAGAAACCCACAGCTGATCCAACGGACCTAAACAACTATCGCCCTATCTCCAATAGCCCTACCCTGACCAAACGTTTGGGAAAATGTGTACTCCACCAATTGACAAAACACATTGATCACTTCGACCTTCTTGACAAACACCAATCCGGGGTTGGATTATGGAAGTGTCTCTCTTTGTGGCCTCCCCAAAGCGACAACAGAACCACTAAGAGCCTCCATCAATGCTGCAGCGAGACTCATCACGGGTTCGAAAAGAAGGTCCCACATCTCCCCTGACTTAAAATCCTTGAATTGGCTTTGAAACCAGAATTTACCTGAAAATTGCCTGCATGACTCATAAGGCTATTCACCATAATGCACAGCTATCTCACTCAGAAATTGACTATCTCTGGCGGTATTAGATTCACAAGAAGTGCTGAAAACCTACTATTGAAACAACACCGATTCAACACGACGAAAACTTATAAACGTTTCTTCTTAGGGATGGCACCTAGGATTTGGAGCGCTCTACCCCCAGAAACCAGACGTATCACCTCTACGGCAAATTTAAAAAAGGAAGTAAAAGCGATACTCATGGAAAAATTAATATGATAGATATCTAAAGAAACTATGAGTTCACTAGTACCTCTTCCAGTAGTACTTTTATGACACAGTTCCAACCAGACAATCTAAGCACCACAGTTGCCACTGCCGTGCCCCAACGGGACTTTTTCTGTTCTGCACCTTTTTGCTTTACTTTGCATAATATGTTATGTATAGGTGATCTATCAGTTTCTAATTTGTGTATAATTTTCTTCGCGGATTGTAAAGCGCTCTGATATCCACAAGGGTCTTGTTTGCGCTCTATAAAACTTTCAAAATAAAATAAATAAAATAAGCATATCTTGCACGCCTAAGTTCCTGTGTAACATTCTGTATCAAACGTCCTTACTATTGCTCAATGCACTACATTGTAAGATTAAATGCAAAAGGATGTCAAATTTATTGTTAATTGAACATAGTGGTCGACATAGTTAAGATGGGGAAGCTGAACATATTCTATCACTGTATACGACAATACCTCCTCGTTCTCTGGCTTACTAATTTATAGGCCCCCTGGCCCTAGAGCCCCGTTTGCAGCGGCAATCCAATCCCACCTAGAGAACTCCCTGGAGCACGATTATTATACTATTCTGGGAGATTTTAACTTTTTCTTTGAGAACACAAACAACCCAGAGATGGTTAACCTCCTGGACATACTCTCCTGTAATAATTTGGAGCAGATTGTTAATGAACCCACTCACAATGCAGGCCATACCTTGGACGCCATCTGCACTAATATGCCTCTTGTTGCAAAAAGTAAGGCAACGCCAATGGTATGGTCTGATCACTTTGCATTGTTTTTCACCATTCTGCTCACCAACTCCTCTATTAGAAGGAGACTTCGGTCCCCCCCCCCAGGAAATACCGGGCTTGGAAATCAGTCACCAGGTCAGACTTACTAGGTGCTCTTGAGGAAAGTGTAGGGACCTACCCAGATGCCAACCAGGCGGCTACGGCTTTACAAGTTAGCCTTCTTAATACGGCCAACCTGGTAGCACCGGAGAAGGCACTTAGAGTGCGGCAAAAACAGGTTTCCTCTCCTTGGTATTCGTCAGATTAAAAAAAATTCCAAAATGAAGTGCAGACAGAAAGAGCGGGTGTGGAGAACGAATTATGATCCATCCCACAAGAAAATCTATTGTGCTGCACTAGAGGACTATAAGAACCTAATTATTCAGGCGAAAACCTCCTATTATTCTAAGAAGATCCAAGATGCTGCCCACTCTAGTAGAGAATTATTCTCCACTGTTAACACCCTTCTGAGTTGTCCACGGGGCGCTAGCTTTCAGCCAGACAAAGCATTTACGGATAAGCTGGCGTCCTACTTCCAGAATAAGGTACAATCAGTGTATAACGATCTGTCTAGAGCAGCTAATAGGATACAGATCAAGCAAGATGAGCACGGTGGCACCTGTAGAGCACAAAGTGGCTTCTCACTGTTTTCCCCTTTGGACGAGAATACACTGGCTGCCTTGCTGTTGAAAACCAAGTCAGGCTCTCCGATGGACCCTTGTCCACCTTTCGTGCTCCATCTGGCACCGGCAGAGATAAGTGCCTTACTATTGCCGGTCTTGAATCAGGTCTTGAGCTTGGGAGTCTTTCCATTAGCCTGGAAAAAGTCCTGTATTCGGCCCCTGCTAAAAAAGTCGAAGTTAGACCCCTCCGATGAGAAGAGTTATCGTCCCATCTCCTGCCTGCCGTTGCCAGCTAAGTTGGTTTAGAAAGCCATGAATGGGGAGTTACCTTTCTATCTCAAGACATGCCATAATCTCGACAGCACCCAGCATGGCTTCCGTGTAAATCATTTCACTGAAACGGCCTTACTGATGGCAGCGGCCTAAATTCGGAAAGGGATGGATGAGGGAGGCAGAGTCACATTGGTTCTGCTGGATCTAACAGCGGCCTTCGACACCATAAATCATGAGGTACTCATCCAACGGCTGCAGGATGTTGGTGTCGAGGGCCCAGCGTTAGATCTCCTCACCTCCTTTCTATCTGACAGGGAACAAGTCATTATCTGGAATGGCCATCAGTCAGACAAATTTTCCCTCCCAGGAGGAGTCCCTCAGGGTTCGGCGCTATCGCCCACCTTGTTTAACATTTACGTCTCCCCTTTGGCCAAGATAATAAAGAACCTGGGCTTCAAGCTAGTGTCATATGCTGATGACACTCAGCTGATCGTCTCTGTGTCCCACTCTGTGGATTCCAAGGCTGCTGATTTCTCCGGCTGTAAGTTGGAGGTCATGGAGTGGATGAACTTGAACTTTTTGAAGTTGAACACAGAAAAGACGGAAATCCTAGAGTTTGGACAGAAAGCGTCTATCTGGAACCAAAGCTGGTGGCCCACATCGGCGGGAGCCTGTCCGGATCCAGTGGCGAAAGCAAGGAACCTAGGGTTCATTTTTGATAAAGATCTGTCCTGGAAGCCTCAGGTGAATCAGGTGGTCTCTGCCTGCTTCTTTACGCTTAAGGGGCTACGAAAGATTCTACCGTTTATTCCATATTATCTTAGGAAATCTGTCATAATCGCTACTATCTTTTCTAGAATAGATTATGGCAACACCCTCTATCTGGGAGTAGGGTGCGCTCAAATGGCCAAGTTGCAATCTATTCAGAACGCCGCAGCCAGACTACTTCTCCACCTGCCTAAATATTACTCCACCTCACATGCCATCAGGAAGCTTCACTGGCTCCCAGTTCAGAGGCAGACTGACTTTAAAGCACTCTGTTTGGTTCACAAAGCACTGGCGGGAGTGGGGGCCTCTGACCTTCAATACCTATTCACAAGGTACCAGCCAATTCGATCTTTGAAGTCTGCCTCTCAAGGGCTGGCTATGTTCTCCAAGATCAATAGACAACGCTGGGGAGGGAAGGATTTCTCCCATCTGGCCTCTAAGCTTTGGAACTCTTTACCACAGCAGTTAAGACTAATTTCCAACCATAGGCTGTTCAGGAAGGAAATCAAGACGTGGCTTTTTACTCTATAGTACATTGGCCAGCACATATCTTAGTTACCACGCACAGCGCCAAGACGCCTCGGCAGTAGTGTGCTTTAGAAATACCTTCACTTACTCACGACAATAGTAAAAGTGCTACTCTACGGAGCAATAGGACAACTGTATTGAATCGCTTATTTTATTTTGGAAAATAAAAGAATCTGGGGAAATTTTCTAAAAAAGGACACTGCATCCGCAGAAGGATGTGCAACAGAAAGCATCATTTGAAACAAGGAAATTAGTAGCTGCAGGTCACGAACAAGAGAGACATGTAGGATGATGGCACAAAACACAGAGGTATTGGACTACAAAGGTTCCTTCCTGTGTGCTGGAAAGCTTGGGGTGGTGGACAATTATAGTGACAAGAAGAAAAAAGCTATGGAAGTTTGTTTTGGCAGGGAATCGGGTACACCCAATGAACAGGAGGTCAGATTTGAAATTAAGTTTCCGAATTAAGGATAAGAATAAAATAGGGCTAGAAAAGGCAACATGGAGAGCCCATAGCAATTAATAGAGAAATGGGGCATACAACATTATGTTTAATGTAAATGTGGAGCAGATAGCTGCTAAGGCAATGGGACACATTTTACAGGAAGAGGGACCCATCTGAGTAATAAATGGTGACTCCAATAAAGGAGAACTTTCAGCCACTTTTTTTTAAGCATTATGCAGGACGAGGGAGGAAAGCAAATGAAAGGTCTTCTTTTATAATGGTTATCACTAAGTCAATAACCTACTGCGCATCCAACCCCCAGAGGCCTACAATAGAGAAAATTCCACTTCTCAACATGATCCTGGACCATGCCCATCCCCTACTACTTAGAAGAACAATGTGTTTGGGCTTTGGAGATAACAATATTAGGATTGTTCTAGAAGAGTTCATCATTGTGAAAAAAGCATCTTGTCAAACAAAGACACTTTCTCGTGTAGAATCAAAATTACTTAAATGACACGTGGTACGCCTCAGGGTTTCTTCGTTTACAATGACTCTTACAATGACTATTCAATCTCCAGAAAGAGACCCTAATGCACCAAAATACAGACAATTCTATCAACAAGCATTGGCATAGCCAATAGGTATTACCTTTGGGACCTTATAAGTGTTTAGCCATGCAACAGTTAATGTTGTTGCACCAAGGATATTGTGCTGCATTACTAAATACTTATAAGGTCCCAAAGGCGAGACCTATTGGCGATTCCAATGCTTGTTTTATTTCTTATTTATTTAGGTTCCAAGCTGGTGGATGCCACTTTGTATCAGTAAATTTAAAACAAAATTCCATTTTATTACTGTGAAAGAGCATTTTAGAATGCAGAGCAGCCCGAAAGGTAATAGTGTCTCTGGGAGCTCCAACAAATTAAAGCAAAAACTTTTTTAAAGGACCGTGAGAGTGGTGGAGCCACGGAGGAGCACGTGGGGACTAAGCAAAGGGAAGTGAGACGGCAAGGTAGTAATGGAACATATACAAAGTGCTTTTTGAAATGCTGACCAGCCCAGCAACAAACGGCAGCTACTGGACCCTCCATCAAAATTAATGGTAAAACATCCTATTTAGAGGAATGCATGAGGTAGCACAATGGAGGAGTGTGTTGGAGGTGAGTGGAGGACGAAACAAGCAGGCGTGGTTATGTGGAAGCAACACGTGAGAGAGAGAGCGAGGGGGAAACACATGCACTCTTAATGAGTGTTACTGAAAAGAACTAAGTAGTTCTCTAAATGTGAAGCAGTGGAAGGTATGAGTCAGTCAACGAAAATGATGCAAAGCAAGCTATGTTCCAGTGAAAGGACAAGAAGAATTGGAAAGCAAACCATCAAAGCCAACTGGAAGTTTTTGGTATGACCCACAAAAGGTATTTCGCTTGTCCATAGGTGAACCCCAGAAATGTTTTTCCATAATGTGCTTAGAGGCTGCTGTATATTCAAGTTATGGTATACTGTTAGAAATAATTAGCGAGGCTCTCCAACACAGTCACCCCACCTTTAAAGCACATGAAACAGTGATTATATTAGAACAGTATCGCAAACAGAACGTCAGTAGGTTACAAATGTTTAGGAAAAGATGTGAATTAGGTGTATTTAGCTAAAACAGACCACTCTGTACAATGCATTCCAGTGTAAAAGGTAAAAAAAACAAAAAAACGTTAGCAACCTTTAACAGCAATCTTCTTAACTTTTTTGGGGTCTGTGTTTTGCTCTTGCCGGAAACGTATGCATTTAACATCCTGTCTCTCAAATGCACGACTGTTTTCAAATCCAGTTAAATCAATAGCACTATTTTGAATATTAATAGCAAGACCGTGGCATAGGATGAGAAGGCTGAATAGAGAGTCCAGCAGCGCTGGCATCCGCAGCCTGGGAAGCACGACCCGCGCCATCAAGAAGCCGTGGTGGAGATCCTGAGGACTGGAGGGGTTTGCATAGGTGTTCTTCTCGGGCGAATCCTCCTTCCTCTAAAGCTTCTGTTCGTGAAGCGGCCCCAGCGCATGAAACAAAACAATTCCATGTTGTTCAAGCAGACACCTCAACTCTCACCGAATCAGCAGCCGGCGTACTCCAGTGCCGACTCCTCCCTCAGCACAGACAAGCAGAGGAGGGGAGTCAGTCAACCCCACAGAGGGCGGAGGCTGCATACTAGCAGCAGGGCAGCGATCACCACAAGGTGTTATTTATTACTGCCACAGAGAGTGAACCGTTACTGTAGCCTGTCTCAACATGCTGGGGGACACAGAGCACATGTTGGTTCATGTTTATCGAGCGTTAAGAACGGCAACGCTTTTGTCTCTTGCCTTATGATTTATCAACAACGTTTATCAAACTGTACTCAATACATAACCCCCCCTCCCCCCGAGCAACAGGAATTTTCTACATCAGAGGGTGCTTCTGTGAGCTGTTTAAACTGTATTTACTGGGGCCTTTGCACTTCGTTTTTTGGCCAGCAGGGGGAGTAAAGCTTTATTCAAACAGTATTGTTAGATTTCGAGTTAGTCAAGCCTTTACCTGCTGAAGTCCAAAGTTGTGGATTGAGCCGGTCTGTCTCCTAGGAGATTCTGAACAGGAGCAAGCAGCTGCCCAGACCCCACCCCCAGGCCAGCAGACCATTGGCTATTCAGCTACCAGGCAAGTCTGAGCCCTCCTCTCACACCTGCCCAGGCCCCTTAAGGCCTTGCTGGGTGCACCCCAATTCATTCTCCTCCATCTTGTGAGTTGCAGCCCACATGTGCCCCAGATTGCAGTGAGCAGAATCCAGGAAGTGGTAAGGAGACAGACTAGTGCTGTCTCTTCCCAAGACAAAAAGTTGTTTAACAAGCATTTGCAATGCAATAGGCCTCGCAGTTGTTAGAGTTTGAGCCATTGGCATTGTAAATGGCAATGTCTTTTATTTATGTGTTGGTTTTTAAAACGTTAAATAAAAGGCATTGCCATTTACAATGCCAATAGGTTAAACTCTCGCAATTGCGAGACCTATTGCATTGAAAATGCTTGTTGCTTTGTCTGCAGGGGAGGAACTGGAAGAGGCATGGGCCTTGCAACTCTAAAAGCTGAACATACACTTCAAGACTGTGCAGGTATGAAGAGACACAGATTTGTACGATGAGGCCTAGACGGTGCGAGGCATTGTCAATTCAACAATATAGAAGGTATTTATATGGTTAACATTTGTTGCCTCCAGAAGGACTTTTGATTAGTTGTTTACAACTTGTTCAATGACTTTAGGTCATCACCGTGGGCAAGGGTGAAATATCTCTGCAATACAGTGACATACAATATTTGGCAAACTTTGACAACTGTACATAGACAGCTTGCAGTGAACTGTTAATTTCGTGACCGAAACTGATGCTGGCCACCTTACAATTTTGTGACTTCAGTTGCCTGCAGAAGTATAAATGGATGTATCGACTGAAAACAAACTGTGTCAAGGTACTCATTTCTGTTGATAGGTGTTAAGAAACTGAGCTTGAATTTCTATGTGCACTTGAACTTGCTGGATGCTGTTTTTTATTCTGGCCACAGACCGATAAGCAATTACTGACTCTCCATCCAGGGTACTCAATATTTTTGGCAGGTTTCCTAGTGCGTTTCTGTATTGTCCAACTCCCGTCCCCACCCAACATCTAGCAGCTATTGTACAAATCTCTCCTCCAAATCCTCACTATAGCCTTCCAACCTCAAATAAACCGGCCAAAAGTAGACTACTTTGCCGGACAGACATAGATGAAGTGTGATTCAAATGGGCAACAGAGCTAGATTGCTGACCTGCAGTGATGACGAGGCGGGGTCCCCTTCTTAGCTGGCACTTTCTACGTGTGCTCTCAACAGACACAAGAAGCTTGTACAGACAGCCAGGGCACTCATCCATCGTCCCAACCTTGTGGTCTCTCAAAAAGAAATGGACTCTGTAGGTTACAATTCCCTCCCTAGATGTCTATGTACTTGAAGAAAATTACATAGGTATTTTTTCACAACAAAGTTATTTTCTCTTGCCTAATGTCATATTTCAGAGGTATGCGCGGCTTAACTCAGCAATTACATCTGTTTAAACAGGCTAAAAAAACGGAACTTGGCACTTCCCGAGGAACACGCATTAGATGACTTGTTTCACTAAGGGATTTCCATCTGTCTCCTACTATCTTCCGAGTCCACATTTGTAGTGTTTCCTTCTGGGATGGCAAGCAGCTCTTAGTGGAGCCTACAATTTTGTGGTAAATTTGAAAATAGCCCTTTCAAAACCACATTGCCAAAATACTGTGGTCTAAGACACAAACACCCTTATGGAGCTTGAAGGGAAAATAAACCATTATTTGCATTCTGCAGTGTGAAAGGTATGATAACGCCACAATTCTGTTTCCTGTTGCGTCGGAAACAGGTTAAAAGTTTACTGACCTAAGTAGCAACAGGGATTTTACTGCAAGTTTTTAACATTGTCACTAGTCTGAAGCTTAGTGCTGAGATTCTCCAGGAATGTATGGAACTAAGCATTTACTTATCCTGGAAATGCCAAGCTTTGCTAGCGCATTTCTCTACTAGATAGCATTTAGATGTTTAGATTTAGGGGGGGGGGTGGAAGAGTGTAAATTTAAAGAGACCAAGTGAGTGCCTTCCATCAGGCTACACACAGCGCATTTTGCGACACCCCTTTGTAAAATTAGATCAACTTACATCTTCAATATGATGTCAACGGATATGCAGTCTATTTTGCACAGAAACAGATGTGTTCTAAAAGACAAACCACAGACAACACACTGCTCATTTGTATACCTGCCAAAAAATGCTAAACTATAATCCACGGTTGTGTCTACTGCGTGGTCCGTCTTTACTGAAAATCATATCCGTAAAGTAAATGTCAGCATAAACAAACAAGTCGTTTTTTTATTTTAATAAAAGGCTACCACGGCGTATATAAGTGTTCTGCTTTTCAAAGCCTGCCTGTTTATCGGCGCCCGCGCCCCTCTGCGGTCACTGAAGTTTGAAAATTTCATCCGCTGTACCTCTCGCTGCGAGCTATTTTTATTATTATTATTATTAAAGCCTGCAGCCAGCCTGTTTATCAGCGCCGCGCGCCTTGTGAACAGCACCACGCGCCCCTCTGCAGACTCCCCCTGCATTCCAAAGTCAGTCACGTGAACAGTTCACGACGCGCGCGTCTCGATCCGATTCTTTCGGCCATGCTTTCAAATGCAGAAGCTCACGCGTGCGACCTAATCCTATTGGAAAATGCTGCGCGTGGCCAGCTCCTGTCTCCCCTCGTTGTCGGCTAAGCCGACAGCTATAGTTCTCTCAGCGAGAGCGCGCTTTCGCGCGCTTTTCGCAGCAAGACCTAAAAAACGATTTTCACTTTCTGTGTTTACGGTCTATGCCTGTAGTTGTTACAGTTAAAAATTGTAGTTTTAGCCTGCCTGTAATTGCATATTTTATCACCTGTGTTGTGTTTTAAATGTGTGGTTTTCCCTGCCATGATTGCCTTCATTTAGTGTGTTGAATTGTGGGATTTGCAGTCCAACCTCTGTAGTTTGTCCCTCTCATTCCTTGGTGACAAATCTGTTTTCCCTCCAAATGTCTCCTGTGCTCTGTGCTTAGTTAGGCCTGTGTGCTCAAACAGTGCACCCCCAGCCACCATTTTGTGTTCACAAGCCAGTGAGGCCAGCCCCCTGCCCCCCTGCCCCCCCCCCCCCCCCAGCAACAGGGATTTTCTACATCAGAAGGTGCTTCTGTGAGCTGTTTAAACTGTATTTACTGGGGCCTGTGCACTTCGTTTTTTGGCTAGCAGGGGGAGTAAAGCTTTATTCAAACAGTATTGTTAGATTTCGAGTTAGTGATGCTTTTACCTGCTGAAGTCCAAAGTTGTGAATTGAGCCGGTCTGTCTCCTAGGAGATTCTGAACAGGAGCAAGCAGCTGCCCAGACCCCACCCCCAGGCCAGCAGACCATTGGCTATTCAGCTACCAGGCAAGTCTGAGCCCTCCTCTCACACCTGCCCAGGCCCCTTAAGGCCTTGCTGGGTGCACCCCAAATCATTCTCCTCCATCTTGTGAGTTGCAGCCCACATGTGCCCCAGATTGCAGTGAGCAGAATCCAGGAAGTGGTATGGAGACAGACTAGTGCTGTCTTTTCCCAAGACAAAAAGTTGTTTAAAAAAAGATTTTCACTTTCTGTGTTTACTGTCTATGCCTGTGGTTGTTACAGTTAAACATTTTAGTTTTAGCCTGCCTGTAATTGCATATTTTATCACCTGTGTTGTGTTTTAAATGTGTGGTTTTTCCTGCCCATGATTGCCTTGATTTAGTGTGTTAAATTGTGGGATTTGCAGTCCAACCTCTGTAGTTTGTCCCTCTCATTCCTTGGTGACAAATCTGTTTTCCCTCCAAATTTCTCCTTTGCTCTGTGCTTAGGCCTGTGTGCTCAAACAGTGCACCCCCAGCCACCATTTTGTGTTCACAAGCCAGTGAGGCCAGCCCCCCTGCCCCCCCCTCCCCAGCAACAGGGATTTTCTCCATCAGAGGGTGCTTCTGTGAGCCGTTTAAACTGTATTTACTGGGGCCTGTGCACTTCGTTTTTTGGCCAGCAGGGGGAGTAAAGCTTTATTCAAACAGTATTGTTAGATTTCGAGTTAGTGAAGCCTTTACCTGCTGAAGTCCAAAGTTGTGGATTGAGCCTGTCTGTCTCCTAGGAGATTCTGAACAGGAGCAAGCAGCTTCCAACTCCCTGGTCAGCAAACCTTGTCTGAGGTTGCTGGGACCTTATATGGTGTGGTAGTGGTTGGCACATGTGTACACTGATTGGTGGTTGTATCTGGTGTTTCTATTGGGTTAGGGTTAATGTCCTCATTGGTTGGGTATTTGAGGGTTCTGATTGGTTTCTCGGTCTGTGATTCAATCATTGCAGAGTTGGGGCTAGGGTTAGGATTTCTATTGCAAGTAGGGACTAGGGCTTCCTATGTTATTGGTTGTTGTGAGTAGGGTGGGACTAGGGCCAGGGTAAGACCTTTAATTGGAAGTAGCTATTTAGGGCTTCTGGTGTGATTGGTTGTTGGACCAGTTGTGGGACTAAGAGTAGGGTTAGGCTTTCTATCAGAAGTAGGGACTAGGGCTACCTGTGCCATTGGTTGCTTGGACTTGGGTTGGGACTAGTGGTAGGGCTAAGGCCTTTATTGGACGTAGAGATCAGGGTTTTTGAACTGAGTGGGTGCTTGGACTAGGGTTAAGATTGGCTGCAAGGTCCTGGTCTCCTATTGGTTCTAGATGTTAGGGCTAGTGTTGTGATTGGATAGTGTTAGGGCTAGGGTTCCCATTGGCTGAAGGGGTCACCTGATTACTAGGGCTACAAAAAAGGCCAGGCTTAGGGCGTCTCAGACAAAGGTGGAGAGGACAAGGGTAGTTGCCTGTTTGGGCCTGTTCGAGACTGGTCGGGACTAGGGCCAGAAATGCTGCCCTTTTTCTCATTTAACAATACCCAGCCCACACCATCCACAACCACAAACAGAGCAACACACTCACACCAAATATACACCACGCACAACACTATGCACAGATTAATGTACCAGCATGCACCACCAACCCAACCAAACCACATCTACACACCCTACTATCCCGACTAACACACATATCCACCATCACCCACAAACAGTACACAACTCTATTCTATACCACTAACCAATATACTCATTACTAACACGCCAATCAACACCATAAATAACTACATCCCACTCAGACACACTCTCACTGCTGTAATTACACCTAACAGTCCACCTTTTATCACTAACAAATATATAATGATCCTTCCATCAGTTGACTTTAAAAAAAAAAAAACATCCTTCACTCTTTTATCCCTCCACTATCTTTTTTCTATCAAAATTAACAGACTAACATGTTCACTTCTCAAATTCCATATTCAACTATACTAATATACTGCCCAAATAACTGAATAACATATCTACTACTCAAATTACTTAATATTTATACTATACTAATTTTCAAAACTAATCCTTTATGGGTTCCGGAGTGGCGTGCTACTCGCCAAAAAAGCGCTTTAACACCCATCAGGGGTAACAAGTGCTATATGAATGCAAATCTTTCTTCCTTTTTTATCCATCCACTATCCTTCTCACTCCAAGTAACAGACTAATATCCACCACTGAAATTACCTCATATTTCACCATATTAATTCACCACTAATCCTTTATAGGCTCCCCGAATAGCATGCGTCAACAAGCAAGCGATAAATAAATACAAACTTTTGCCCTACTCTATTGTTCTGCATGTTTCACTATACTAATTCAACACTAATCCTCTGTGGGTCCCGGAGTAGCGTGCTACCCACCGAAAAAGCGATTCAACGCCTCGTCAGGGGTAGTAAGCGCTATATAAATGCAATTACAATACAATACAATACAAAATGTCTCGCCAGCCCAGCGCATTCGCTGGCTCAGGCGAGACCTAAAAAGCATCAAAGCTTCAGCGCTAAAATCTTACTTTGAAAAATTGACAAACAACAAGAGTTTCTTCTCTCTGAAAGGAAATGCAGCAAAAACTGAATTCCTCCTCCTCTCTATGGGAAGATCCCGCCAGTCCAAACAGCATTGACAAATTCAACAGGTCTCACCTATGAATGATCTACTGACTTTGTCAATGGTTTTGATAGCTATGTAGCACACATTTTGAATAAAATGATTATTATAGTATAATATATTAGACATGATATAATATACATACTATATATAATTCATAATATGATACGTTTTGTATGGAATAGCCTGTCGTATAGTAGGGTATGGCTTGCCATTGCATGGTATGGCATGGCCTGTCATTGGATAGAATATTACAGTATAGTACAGTATGGTATACTAAAGTATGGTGTGGCCTATTTATGTATAGTATCGTACAGCTTGTAATTGTATAGTATGGTTTGTCATTGTACAGCATGGTAAAGTATGGAATGATATGGCCTGTCATTGTATAGTATATTATGGAATTGCCAGTCATTTTATAGTATGGCTCATTGTAAATTATGGTATGGTATGTCATTGTATATGGTTATGGTAGTGCATGCCACTATATAGTATGGTATGCCCTGACTTGTCATTATATGGTATGTTATGGTCTGTTTAGTATAGTATGGTCTTTCATGGTATGGTATGGCCTGTCATGCTATTGTCTGTCATTGAATGGTATGTTGCGGCCTGTAATTGTACAGTATCGTATAGTGTGGCCTGCCATTGCATAGTATGGTATGTTTTGGCCTTTTGTTGTAAAGTATGGTCTGTAATTATATGTTATGGTATGGCTCGTAATTGCATCTTATGGTATGCTGGTCCATGTATAGTTTGGCATGGCCTGTCATTGTCCAGTACTGAACAGTATGGTCTGTCCTTCTATAGTATGGTATTGTATGGCCTGTCTTTGTATAGGATGGCACTGTATGGTGTGGCCTGTTATATAGTATGGGTTGGTACAGCCCTTCCATGTATAGTATGGATTTGTATAGCCTGTCTTTGTATAGAATGGTTTGGCATGGTCTGTCATTAGATAGTATCCTATGGCTCGTCATTGTATAGCATAGTCCGTCATTGTATACTATGGCATGGTATGACTTGTTATTGTATAGCACGGTATGGTAAGGCCTGTCATTGTAGACTATGGTAATATTTGTTACAATGTACACATTAAGCTGTGGCAGGAAGGCCAAGCAAGAAAAAATAGCGCTTTACAATATAATGTTATTTTCACAGTAAATGTTTTATCAAATCTGTAATCATGCACCCATAAGTTAATTTAAAACACACCCTGTTTTTGTTGTTGTTGCATAAAACATTTTAATCATGCCCAAGGCATGAAACACTTACCAAAAAAGCACTTTGTTACAAACTAAACAATGATTATTTAATAGTGAAAGAGTGAAGCCATTAATGCATTTTGATATCATTGTTAAAAGAACCTCCAACAACTTGTTGCCTGCTGGTGTTATGCTGCACCCAAGAGTAGACGGAGAGAGTAAGAAAAGTAAGAAGGAACAACCACAGGAACCAAACAGTGCAGAGCAAAACCAGGAGCAAGACAATCTAAAAACATATACAATCTTATATACATATACAATAGGCAGAGACAGAAAGCAGAAGGACACCCACACAAACCAGGAAGCAGCACTTGGTCCATGCTCCAGGGATGGGGGAAAACACAGATAAAAAGCTAGTTAAGCCAATAAACCTTGACTAAATAGAAGCCAGCAAATAAGACTGACAAGGAAGCCAACAAATAATAAGCAAAGGGTGGGCTCTAAGCCCCCTGTATGTAAACAAAATGCCTCTCAAGTGACAGTGAATGTACAGTCTCATGAGAGCTCTAAAACTGGCTCCTTCAATTCTCACACCCTGCTATCAACCGTGAGACTGGTTGTATCTGCCAAATCTTTGAGGTGAGTGACTGACCAAATTCTTACTATAGGACATCACATTAAAAAACCTATCTATCAAAACTGCCTCTTTCCTATGATTCTTACAAAAAAACTGAATTAATACAGTGTAAAACCTATACATCCCTGAGACTTACTACAAAGCAAGCTCTAGTCCGCCTCACCTTGATAGGGCCAACACTGCACTCTCAGGCCTCCCGAAATACACACAAGCACCCCCCCCCCCCCAGCCATTCTAAACGCAGAAGCTCGCCTTTTCAAAGATCAGCTCACATAATTCCAATTCTAAGTGATTTATATTGGCTTAATTTCAATTGCAGCCCGAATTAACTTTAAAATCACCAGTATTCACTCAAAGCCACTACATCTAGGTCTAGCTAGAAATCAAAAATGCTATATACTAGATCCAATATACAAAAAAGTGATTTGACATTTGTCACAAACTACAAAATGATTGCGCTACTAGAGGTAGATGTCAAGTACAATGCAAAAATGCTACTTAGGGAAATTGAGGCTTGGGCTGAATTAAAAGAAAATCTAATGCCAGTGACCCATATGGGATTTAGAGTGAATAGTAACACATTCATCAACATCCTTTCATTGTCTCTTGGGGTAGCATAGATGACGTATGTCAAAAAATGCTGTTTGTCTCCTTCATTGACTATTATATGGCTTCTGATGTAGTAGATTACACAATACTTTGGTCAAAGTTGGCCAATATGGCCGTCCAGCCTTTATACTGTAACACATGGATCTAACAGGCATATAATCCCCATATTTCATGACAAAGCAGGGGTATGTGCTGGCACCACTGCTATTCAATCTCAGTATAGCAGATTTACCAGACACCATCAGAGTGGAGAGAAGCCACCCACCCCGGTTAGCCACTCTATCTGTTCCAAATGTCCAATACGCTGATGTCTCAATTTTAGGTTACACAGAAAGAGGCCTGCAAAAGTCTCTACCAGCCCACAAAATTATTTTTTTAAACCACATTAACAGTCAATCAATCAACCAATCAACGTTATTTGGTTTCAGCACATAAAACCATTAAAGTTCTAAAAACAAAAAAATGTCAAGCATAATGACAATTCATCACAAATAAATTACAATCCACAATAGTCCATGTTAATTCAAAACCTGAGATACAAAATTGAACACATATACGCTTGTCCCTCGAGTAAAAAATGTAAACAGTCGAGAGAATAGGTCCCGAGACCTTATCTGAAATGTCTGTGTCATGAGAGTAAACATTGACCCTGACCAATGCTAACAATTAATGAAGGCAAGCCCTGGCCTTCATAGCAGATTTCAGATACCCAAGAACAAAAAAATGCACGCTTCATGGAATAGTTGGAAATAAATGAGAGCTGGACGGCAATTATAAAGTTCATCCTCTTTAAAATCGGGGCAATAAAGGTCTTCCACAGGACTTCATAAAATTTACAAAATTGTATAAAATCCTGTGGAGACTCAACGTCGCAGCCCACAGGGTGCTAACAACTGACCTCTCCTACACCCTCTTGGTGTAGCCAGCAAAAAATGGAAAAGGTCCAGGTGAAACCTGGTTAATAAAAAACGTTCATAAATGCTTAAAAGCCCCAAGAGATAAGGCTCAGCTGATGGGGTTGTTTTCAGCATTAGGAAGTTGTGGGCGCTGGGTTTTTTCAACTCCAACTCTTCCCTCTCAAGTTTCCTTAAACTACTAAAAGCCTCCCTTATTAACCCCACATCCTTTTTGGGAACTGATTCACGGTTAGTGTACAGGTCAGCTCTACCTAACCTTACAAAACTGCTCTTGATATATCTGAGCCATGGTATGTGGAGTGCATGGTCAAGGGTCAAACACTCTTTTAAAATCAGTTGACTCAGTGAGGATTCCTCGCTCAACCAAATTTTCAACCAGAAGGTTAAGGGGTGGAGGGCTAGGCATGCCTCGGGGAACGCCTAGTAAACGTTTCAGGAATGTGTTCGGCTAGATCTTCAAAAGTGAAGCACTACTTCTCTTTTCGGTTAGCCACTCTTTCTGTTCCGAATGTCCAATACGCTGATGTCACAATTTTAGGTTACACAGAAAGAGGCCTGCAAAAGTCTCTAGCAGTCCACAATTTTGTTTTTTTAAACCACATTAACAGTCAATGCAGGCAAGTCAGTTTTGTTTTTTTGGCGATAAACGGTGCACAGTGAAAAGCTGGAAAATTGGTAATACTTTAATTGAGAAATACCGAAAATATTTCTTCCTATGTGGTTTTTGCTTGTTTACTATGCCTCCCCAGATGAACATTGGGTTTATCTGAAGACTAAATCTGCATCCCTGTCTTACACTATAAGCCGCCTCTTTAACAACCTGGAACCTGCATCGGTCAATCCCCTACTTAACAGTAATAAACGTAAAGTTTCTTCCATTGATCGATCATGGCTTGACAGCCTTGCCAGGGAAGTTAGGTCCCTAGCTAGATTAATCACACCACAACTTATTTAGAGAAATATTTCAGCTAGTCAACTCTACTTGCCACTCCCAAATGAGGTTTTAATTAATTTCTACAGCAGACACTGCTGAAACTCATGACCCACTTTCTGGCTGCCCGTTATGTGATACGGCAAGGAACAAAAATTGAGAACCACTGTTTGGCCTACACTTTCAACAAGCTATGCCGGATATTTATCTTGGCCAAACTGTCTAAATAATGCACTCCACACACTGCGGTAGACACCAACTTCCCAAGGTTACTTTGAACAGCTGGCGAAACAAAACGCCAAGAGGCGTATCCATTGCACAGGACATTGAGAATTTGAAAAGAAAAAAATATATATTCAGCTTATATTGTGCAGGCTTCTCTGAAAAGAAGTTGGCAAATGTATCATACCAGCTTTCCAAGGTCACGTTGAACAGTTGGCCAAACAAAACGCCAAGAGCCGTATCCTTTGCACAGGACATTGAGAATTTGAAAAGAAAAAAAAATTATTCAGTTTATATTGTGCAAGCTTCTCTGAAAAGAAGTTGGCAAATGTATCATACCTGCTCTCTGGCTCAAGCAGAGGGACAATATTTCACATATTTTTATGCTCCTGCCAATGATGTTTAGACATGCATAAACAGCGTACAAAGACCACCCTAACTGTTGCAGTCGTTGTTGCTACAATTTTGAAAAATTAATTCATATTGTATATCTTTGATGAACACTTAGCAGAAATAAGGAATGGCATGGGCCACTTTTTTATCAACAAGCAATAGGTCTCGCATTTATGCGAGTTTAAGCTATTGGCATTGTAAATGACAATGCCTATTTTTGTTTTTTAAAACAAATAAAAGACATGGTTATCTACAATGCCAATAGCATAAACTTGCATAAATGCGAGACCTATTGCATTGCAAATGCTTGCTTAAGTTTAAAACTGAGCGCGGTGCCGCTTCAAGGACACTGCGCTTGGTTACTTTTTTTTTTTTACTTTAACACTGAGCGGGCACCGTGCTCAGTGTTAAAGTAAAAAAAAAAAAAAAAAAAAAAAAAAAAAAAGAAACCAAGCGCGGTGTCCTTTTAGCGCCGCTGTGCTCAGTTTTAAAGTTAAAAAATGAAGAAACCGAGCGTGGTGTCCCTTAAGCGGGCACTGCTCTCCTTATGAAAGTAAAAAAATTAATAAACGGAGCACGGTGTCCTAGAAGTGAACGCCGTGCTCAACATAAAAGTTAAATTTTATTTCATGAGCACCTGAAAACCTTGCAAGGAGAACATACACTTGCTTGAAAATCAATACAGGAAACGTATTGCACTTAATCTCTCTTGAGAAATACGTGGGTACTAACGTTCTTGGTAACAAATGACTTTTTACCGTTAGAGTAATCCAACCACCCTCTAGCAGTATACAATGTTGTGCTCCTTACAATTTACTTAAACTCGCGCCATTCTTACAGCCTAGAGCCAACAAAGCATGACAAGACCTAGAACAGTGATGATTTACTATTAAAATGTATTTTACCTCATACTGAGTGATGATACCGTTCGGCTCCAGTGGTTCTTTCCAGTTCAGAAAAATCTTTTCCTCGAATGGAGTCCCTTTCAAAGAGCCTTTTGGCACAAGGCCAGGTACTGTAAAACAAAGCGATTGGATTAAGCACGTGGAGTTTGAGTTCTAAGTTTTTATTTTTACAAAAGAAACGCTCACACAAAAACCTTACCAGACATATCAACAAACCTACCAAAGGACTACCACAATGTGACAAGAACTACATTTTGCCACAATTACGAGAGGAGAGAAAAATCATAACAGCGGTCTGCTTCATATCGGGAGTGCGCAACCAGCAGCAGCTCCTCCGTTAACCTCATAGGAGCGTCGAACGTTCAGCGCCCAGTGCTGAACGTTCGAAGAACGAATGCTGGCCCGTCGGCCAACGGTCGTGCGCAGCACTAGGGAGGTAGTGCTTGTGACGACCGTTGGCCGACGGCAGCACTTAAGGGGTTAAGGCAGAGGAGCGTCTCCTTACTGCTCTCTGAGCTGTCCAGAAAGAATAAAAGAATAACACAATGTTATTGCCATTTTATTTTTCAGTACTGAACCAGGGCGGAGCGGGGCTGTGCTATCCTGATTGACAGCAGCCGCCAGAAGGTAGGAGGAGTGGTGGGCACCATGAGTGAGCATGACGGTTTGGCCGGCAGTCTTAGGATGGCCAAACCGTTTTAAGCACTTAGCATTTTTCCACTTGGCTGTTTTGCACAGCCGGGTGGAGAACAGTCCCAGGCACTGTCTGAGCAGCAAACCAAGCCGCTCAGACCAATCACGCTGTCATACTGGTAATACTGTTACAGCAGCGTAGTAATTGGCTTAGGTGAGTCTGGGAGCCTGTGCGCTGCCAGGAGTCAGGAACAGAGGAGGACGGAGGACAGGTGGTGGCCGTATACAGGCAAGTGATCTTTTCTTTTTTCAATCCCCTTTTACCCCCCCACTGACACGCTGGCCCACCACTTCTGGTTCCTAGCGGCCACCACTGTGCACAACTAGACACGTTCTCTTCCTAGAGATACTGTATTGACATTACAATGCTGCAAAGGGTCCAAAGAATCAATAGACAAATATATAAATCCAGCAATGTTGGTACAAATCATGATGAAAGATGTAATTTCTGAAGTTATGCCAAAATAATTAGGCACATTTGACTAAGGTAAGCTGGCCTTCAACCACTGTGAGCATCTTCACCCATAAGTGCTAATGTAGTCAAGTTAACCAAGGCAGGATATTGCAGAAGAAAGCTGTGGCATAAACTGTTCTTGCAGCTATGGCCGTAAGAGTACCTCAAAGATGTAATATATCATAATTTCTTACCTGTCAGTGTAGTTTTGCAGCTTGAAGACTTTCTGGATTCACTACGCTGTGCATTATTCCGCTATCTAGTGGTTGGGTCCAGAATTGTAGTCTTTTTTTCGCTTTTTTTCGTGGCCCGGGTGGGCGTCGACATACCACCATTTGGTGCCCTTCGTGACGTTGACGTGTTACCTCCAGAAGCTCCCACCTTTGGTCGCCATCTTCGTATTCTTTTTTCTGGTCTTGTGTTATTTTTGTTTACCCTCTTATTTTCTAAAGTCTTTTTCAGTTTTAATCCCTTTCCTCCTGTCTCATCTTTCTGGCGGAAGAGGGTGGGTTCGCAAGTGAATCCAGAAAGTCTTCAAGGTGCAAAACTACACCGACAGGTAAGAAACTATACGTTTTGCAGCATGAACCTTTCTGGATTCACTATGCTGTGCATAGACTTTGTAACGGTTTGTCCTTATTGTGGTGGTTGGGTGTAAGATGAGCGCTGGTTACTGAATATGTGTTGTAAGACCTTCTGTCCCACTTGCGCTTCTTTGTTCATTTGGATATCTACACAGAAGTGCTTAGTGAACTTGTGCACTGAAGACCGTGCTGCAGCTTGGCAAATGTCTTGTATTGGTGTGTTAGCTAGAAACGCAATCGTTGCTCCTTTCTTCCTTGTTGAGTGAGCATGAGCTGCTCCTTGTAACAGTTATCCTGCTTGCTTGAGGCATAGTTGTATGATTTGTGCAATCAACCGTGCAATGGTATTTTTGATAACTGGTCGTCCCAAAATACTGCTAGCGAAGGAAACAAAGAGCTGCTTTGTCTTTCTGCACTCCTTTGTCCTTTCTATATAGTGCATCACGGTCCTCCTAGCGTCCAGTGTGAGCAGCGCCCCTTCTGTGCTTGTGGTTGGTTTTTGGAAAAAACTAGGTATTTGGATTGTTTGGTTGATGTGGAACCGAAACACCACCTTTGGCATGAAGTGTGGGTCTGTTCTCATTACAAGCCTATCACTGTGCAGGTAGGGTTCTTGAAGTGTTAGCGTTTGCAACTCACTTACTCTTCGTAGTGTTGGGATAGCCACTACGAAGGCCGTCTTTAGCGTGAGCATGTGCAGGGTAGCCTTGTGAATTGGCTCAAATTGTGCCTTCATTAATTGAGTTAGCACTACGTTGAGGTTCCATGCCGGTGCTGGCATTCTGTTTGGAAGTGCTATTCTCTTTGCTCCTTCTAGAAATCTTTTTACTACTAGGGAGGTGAAGTAACTTTTCCCTGTTTCTCCTCTTGTGTAAGCCACTATCGCCGCTAAGTGCACCCTTAGGGATGTGTAGCTTAGTTTACTTTGCGGTAGATGTGTTAAGTATTTTAGTACTGTTAATTCCTTTGTGATTTTCCTTTGCAGTTTCTCCCTAATGAACCATTCGGATAATCTGTTCCACTTTGCTACGTAGTATTTCCTTGTGGTAGGTCTTCTTGCCTCCCTGAGCACTGCCATTGTGCTCGTCAGTAGTTTGAGGTGTGGAAACTCTAGGTTTTCAGGAGCCATGCCGCTAGGCTGAGGCTCTCTGGCTCTGGGTGTGGCACCCTTCCATTCTGCATTGTTACCAGGTCCCTTCTTTGGGGGAATCTGTGTGCTAGTGCCTGCGCCACTGATACTATTTGTGAGAACCATTACTGTCTGGCCCATTGAGGTGCTATTAGTATCAGCGACATGTTGCTGATCCTGCATTTGCTGAGTACCCTGTGTATCAGTGGTATCGGGGGGAAAAGCGCATGCAAATGTCTGACCAACTTATCCATAGCGCATTCCCTTGTGACCGATGGTCTGGTTGTCTGGATGTGAAGTGTTGGCATTTTGCATTTTGGTGTGTTGCACATAGGTCTATCTGTGCTGTACCCCAATTCGGGAATACTTTCTGTATTTCCTGTTGGTTGATCTCCCATTCGTGGGATGCTGACGTCTGCCTGCTGAGTCTGTCTGCTTCCACATTGTCCTTCCCTGGGAGATGTATTGCTAGTAGGTCTATTTCTAGTGGAATGGCCCATGTCCATATTGCCTGTGCTAGCCCTGATAGTGCTACTGATTGTGTTCCTCCTTGTTTGTTGATGTAGAACATGGTTGTGTTGTCTGTTTGGATTAACACCCTGTTTCCGTACAGTTCCTTCTGAAAGGCTTTTAAGGCCAGGAATACAGTTTTTAGTTCTAGGTAGTTGATGTGTCTGACCGCATCTTACTGCGACCATAGTCCTCTCACCTTGAGTTTGTTCATGTGCGCGCCCCAGCCCAGCTGGGAGGCATCCGTCGTGATGGTCACTGTTGGAGTTGGTTGTGTGAATGGCTTCCCCTGTGATATATTTTTCTTGTTCCACCATGCTATTTCCTGATGCACTGCGTGTGTGACAACCACTCGATCTTTCCAACCCCCTGTTGCCTGTGACCATTGCTGCTGTATCGATTCCTGGAATGGTCTCGTGCGGAGTCAAATATTTGGGACCAGGTGAATGCATGACGCCATCATTCCCATCAGCTTGCTCACCGTCCTCACTGTCAGAACTTGCCCCTTGCGGTAAAGACGTGTTTCCTTCAGTATCGCCAATGTTCTCTTCCTGCTGGGTAACACTTTGGCCTGTATGGTGTCGATCTTCGCCCCTGAGAATATCTTGATCTGCCCTGGTTCTGTTGACGTTTTTTTCCAATGGATTGAGAAACCCAGTTGGGTCAGTGCTTGTACGACCTGCTGGATGTGTTATTTGCAGTGGCTGTACGATATTGCCTTTACAAGCCAGTCGTCGAGATAGGGGTATGCGTGTATTCCTTGCCTTCATAGGTGTGCTGCGACAGCTGCTAGGCATTTTGTAAACACCCATGGTGCGGATTTGAGCCCGAATGCCAGTACTGTGAACTGGTAGTGAGTTTGGTTGCTCACAAACCTTAGTAGACGTTTGTGCTTGTAGTTGATGGGGATGTGCAAGTACGCGTCCTTTAAATTTATAGTTGCCATGTAATTTGTGGTATTACCTCATGTAGGGAAGTCATTTTGAATCTTTGAGTCCTTATGAATTTGCTCAAGAAACTTAGATCTAGAATAGGTCTTAGTGTTTCGTCCATCTGTGCCACGAGGAAGTAAGTGGAGTAAACCCCCTTGTTCCTTTGGTTGTGCAGCACTGTCTCCATCGCCTCCTTGCTGAGCAGTTCCAACGCCTTTAGTCGCAGGAACGAACATTTTTGCTGAGTGTGCCTTGTTTCTTGGTTTTCTGTTTGGAGGTTGTTTATGTAGCTCTATACAGTATCTGTATTGTATGAGGTTTAGTATCCATTTGTCTGTTGTGACCTTCCTCCATTCATGGATGAAGTATCTTATTCTTCCTCCTACTGGTGTTGTGTGTTGGAGGTATTGTTTGTTGCGGCACGCCTGGTCCTTGTCTTTTCATATGTCCTTCCGCCCACCCGGAGGTATTGTTAGGGTGGGAGTTTGGTTTATTTTGAAGTCACTTGGGGGTAGGCTGCTGGCCGCCTCTCCGTGTCTGGCACCGTTCGTTTGAGCGCCCTCGAAAGGACTGGCCCCGGGGCTGGTACTGCCATTTCTGCTGTCGCTGGCCATGGTTGTTCCCTTGGTAGCTTTGCTGAAACGTTTGGGGCGATGTAGTAGGCACATTACCACCCCTACCACCTAGTCGTCTAGCGGGTGTACCCCTTCTCATCCCTCTGAACTGCAGTGCCCCCATGGACCTGGTTGTCTCATTGTCCTTTTTGAGCTGGGTTAACTTGTCGTCAACTGGTGTACCAAACAGTTGTTCACTGTTAAAAGGTGTGTTCAGGATGTTATGCAGCTCTGGCTTGAAGCCTGAAATTCTAAGCTATGCGTGTCTCCTCTCGGTCACTCCGATCATCATTTGTCTGCTCGACGTGTCCGCAGCATCCAAGGCCGATTTTAAACATGTATTTGCATGGTCTTGTCTTCTTCTACCAGGTGAGCTGCCCTTTGTTGGTACTGGTCTGGTAGATGCTTCAGGAGTTGCCCCACTTCCTCCCTGTGCTGGTATGCCTGCCTGTTGATCAGGCCGTTGGAGTTTGCGATGCACCATTGAATTGCCGCACTCCGTTCCACCTTCCGCCCTATGAGGTCCATCCTTCTACTCTCCTGGTCTGGTGGTCGTCCGGCATTTGTGGGTACATTGGCCCTTTCCCTAGCCATTGTTGTGATAATGGAATCAGCGGGCCATGACCACTGGATGTAAGCAGGGTCCTTTGAGGAATGCTTATACTTTTTCTTCATTCTTGGAGTAACTGCTTTGCATACTGCTGGTTCTTTAAAGGCATCTCTTCCCTGGTCCAGCACACTAGGGAGCATGGGCAGGAACTGGCTCCTAGTTTGTTGAGGCTGCAGAGTTTCCAGGAGGAAACATGCCTTGGGCTTCTCGTCCTCCATTTTCAGCTCATATGTCTGTGCAGCCTTTTGGACAACCAAATTGTAGATTCCTATGACGTCTGACGGTGAAGGCCTTGAAGGGTAGGTGTCTACGCCTCCTTCTGGCAATTCGGCGTCAAGCTCATGCCACTCCAAGTCTTGGGCCTCTGAGGACATCGAGTCCCGGTAGGTCTGCTGATCCTCGTCGTCTTTGCCCTCAAAATAATATACTTCGACTTTGAGAGCGGGCTTCGGCGGGATGATGTACTGGCTTCATCCTTTCGTCTAAGTCCTATTTTTGCTGCAGGATGCTCGCCATTTCTGCCTCAAGCCTCCTCTTCTTACTTTCCATCTCTGCAGCCTGTTTGGCGTCGAGAGATTGTGCGCTTCGCTTCGAGGACGTCGCTGTTGTGGTCGAGAAGTAGGCAGAGTTTGCAGACTGGATGCTGGTCCTTCTGGGCTTATTTATGGTGACAATTGGTGCAAAACTTGAAAGGTGTTTTGTCCATTTCGTCGCTCAGGGTGCCCCCTGAGACAGAATTCTCAGTTGAACGCAGAGTTCTCGGTCACAGGCGGGGGCAAAAGCGTCACAGGGGGGCAAAAGCGTCACAGGGGGGCAAAAGCGTCACAGGGGGGCAAAAGCGTCACAGGGGGGCAAAAGCGTCACGGGGCAAAAGCGTCACAGGGGCAAAAGCGTCACAGGGGGGGCAAAAGAATCACAGGGGGGGCAAAAGAATCACAGGGGGGGGCAAAAGAATCACAGGGGGGGGCAAAAGCGTCACAGGGGGGGGCAAAAGCGTCACAGGGGGGGCAAAAGCGTCACAGGGGGGGCAAAAGCGTCACAGGGGGGGCAAAAGCGTCACGGGGGGGCAAAAGCGTCACAGGGGGGCAAAAGCGTCACAGGGGGGGCAAAAGCGGGGAAAAGCGTCACGGGGGGCAAAAGCGTCACAGGGGGGGCAAAAGCGTCACAGGGGGGGCAAAAGAATCACAGGGGGGGCAAAAGAATCACAGGGGGGGGCAAAAGCGTTGGAGTGGTCGGAAGCAACACGGGGTGGCCGGAAGCAAAACGGGGTGGCCGGAAGCAACACGGGGTGGCCGGAATCAACACGGGGTGGCCGGAAGCAACACGGGGTGGCCGGAAGCAACACGGGGGCGTGGAAGCAACACGGGGGCAACAAAGTTGGGGCGGAAGCAACAAGGGCGGGCGGAAGCAACAAAGTTGGGGCGGAAGCAACAAGGGCGGGCGGAAGCAACAAGGGCGGGCGGA